>NC_025997.2:4148596-4256044 GCF_000442705.2 Elaeis guineensis | reverse complement strand
GAAGGTTTCGAAGGCATACGGCAGTGGTGCAATCCATTCTTGAGAAGGACGATTGGCAGTGGACTTGCAAAGATAGCTGTAGCACTACGTCAAATTAAAAAGGATCCTGATCTATTCTGTGTGGAACATCGTTGGAGAGCTTCTACTTTGGATCCTTGTAGAGATTTTTCTATTACCAGATCCTCATCTTCATGTTTGGTATATGACTTCTGATCCTTTGTTAATATGCATGTTAGAATTGTTTGTTTGTAATCATCAAGGAGTTCCTAGGGTTTGTGTTCCGGTAGTCATGTTTTAATTGTTAAAACTTGTTTTCAATAGTTGAATGCATGTAAAATTTTTGAAAAATTATATTCCACTAGTCACTGAAATCCAACAAATTTTCTTCTTTCGGTGCTTGCCACTATAGGAATTTCTATACCAGACAATTCTTAACAAGCATTTGGCTTCAAGAAAATTTTTTAGACAAAGTCATCCAACTATCATAGAAGATCAGAGGCATCGAGCTACTTCAATAATGAAAGATTTACATCTACAACTATTAACAAGAGATATATGATATTTGTGGAAGCATAGTAGATATCTTTTTTTAGTCCATCAATATAGCTACACCGCCTTTTCTTCTAAGGCTCTGGATGGAATACTCTTCCATGAACCAAATGCTCTTTTCCTATTTGCTCAAGGGATTGCATTCCATATAGCTGAATTTCTTCTTGGAGCCAATAATTTGACCTTCATTATTAAGCACTAGTTCGCTTCATATATTGATTAGATTTCCAACAATCTTTACCTGCAACCTAAGATGCCCTGCTTTATCTTCCACATCTAGTTGCTTTTAAGTGGCCTAGTGAAGAAGAACCACTCCAAATTTTAATTTGCCATAAAAATTCGAGTTAAAGAAAGGAAAATAAGAAAAGGATAACGAGTTAGAAATCTTAATCGCAACCAATGTAGATAGAGAAGAAGAAAAAGAAGGGATCATGGATGTTAATCTTTATATATCTTTACTTATCAGTAAGATTAATGTGGTGGTGTCCATAGACATTGGGTTCTTTGATTATATATCATGGAAGTGGTTGATGGAGGAGCTTCTCCGTGAGGAAGGAATGTAAGAGAGCTTCTCATCCCTTGGTTGCAAAATAAATCTAGATGGCACCATCTTGTATGCTGGCTAGTATTAGATGAGAGGGAGTTAGCAAAGGAGAAAGAGTAAAGTCTAAGGGTGAAGTTGACCAAGAAGAAGAAGATGAGAGAGAGAGAGAGAGAGAGAGAGGAGTAACACACCTCCTTCATTCTCCTTTTCATTATAGGCTCTGATGTAGCACTACTGACTAATCTTGAGAGCTTTTGATGTCATGTAGATCCTGTAGATGACCCAATCATCTAGCTATGAATATTAATCCTACAATCAAGCAAAAAATAGAGCAACAAGAACATTGATAGTTATTTAGGGTGATATGAACCTTATTTGTATCCCTGATCATGCCAGCACCACCTCTCCTTCTAAGGTTCTATGTAGAGAACTTTTCCATTAGCCATATACTTTTCTCCTCTCCATCCTTCTAATTCTATTCTATTCAATAAAAATTCTATTTTGAGCCAACAATGTTACCCTTGGAATCCAATACCATCTTGACACCATTAGTATCCCCTTATCATCTTAGGCCTGCATGTTGAGTTGTCTAGTAAGCATCGCACGTGGATGCTTTAAGTAGTAGAACTGAAGAAGAAACCATCCATAATCCTTATTTGCCATGCTATATTGCACCAAAACAACCCATGAAAACCCCATTAGAAATCCTAAATCAAGATAGTCTTGATAGAATGCAACAACGAAAGAGACAATGGAGAAGCAAAAGATAGTTACAAGCAAGTCCTTTGGGTGATTCCTATAGATATCGGCCTCCATGATAATGTCGTAAGGAAGTAGTCATTGGAGTATTTTGTTCTTAAGGTAGGAGATGAGAAGATCCTCATCACTTGGTTTGAATAAGAAGTCGAGTGGCAGTATTGTTGTCTCTAGCGATCTTTTTTATACTCCAAGCTTCTCAGATAAAGAGCAAAGGATCAAGGAGAGAGAGAGAGAGGGAAAAGAAAAAGATGAGGAGGACCAACTGATTGAAAGTATATATATGGGAGATATTCTTGAGATTTTTTCGTACCAAGGCACCCCCTCTTAAATAGTGATATTTTTTTCTCAATTTGTTATGTGTGACCTAGATTTGCTCTGATAGGAGTCTTGGAGATTTCTTGAACTTCTAAGCAACACAATATCTAGCTAAGCATATCTAGCAAATTAGAAGACTATCTATTAAATTATCTAAACCACATCTCGAGATATTTCAGGTTCTAAAGTCACAGCATAGGTTTGGCTGGCCTTGGCCTCACTTAAAGTAACCCATTATATTTGTTGGATTAAATGTGGCCTTGAAAGACAAAATTTTGCATTGAGTTACTTAACGAAGAAAATTAAATGACAATGCCTTTTTATAAATCGAAATTTATAATAGTTAATTGGCTTTCTGAATAATCTTTTGATAGATTTGGTTGAAGAATTAGGAAAAAAACCACAAAAAGAAAAGTAAGATTTAAAAGAAGCATACAACTATGCTGCATAAATATTTTGGACTTGGCTCGAAATCAAGCTAACAAAATTTCTCCATGCATTAAATTATATGCTACTCTTTTGTCCAGTCATTGGGTGTGTGCCCATTTACTAAAATATTTCTAGAGATACATTGATTCTTGCGAGCACACTTTTATGTGCATAGCTGCATGTATATACATGTATATGTGTGCCTCTATGTCCAATTTGTATATTCATGTGTGTACATATGCATGCAAGTGTATATGAGATGCAGTGTTAATTAGTATTGTCAACAATCAAGCAACCTGAGCCAATTCTTTTTTCATGAAAATATGGTGCTGTATCTCGCTTCTTGCATACAAGGTTCATGCAATATTGTTTGACACAAAGCATATTGATGTTTATTTCCTTGCATGTGTAAATGTAGCATTTCTCCTTTTGATTAATTTCTTGAAAGGAAGAGGAGGAATGTCACAGTGGTTTTTGTTAAAGCCAGTTGCTACATGGGTTAAAATGCAGTCTTAAGTTTACTAGAGCTCTCCATTTTGTAAGTTATAAAGAAGCATTTTTCATATAATTTCTTTTATCCTTACAAAAGTAACTTAACAATGTATACTGTCCCAATAGTATAATTTTCAATTACATAGATAGGTGAGTGCTCCATTTGGAGGGGCAGAATGTGATTACATAATCTTTGGAGTAGCAATTCACAAGTGGAGGTGGACTATCATAAGCATAGCTGAAATAGGAAGGGCATGCATCCTTGAACATCTTAGAGTACATGCTGGCCTTGCATTTCTGAGGCTTCCCATAGGAATTTCTACAGCAGAACACATCCAAATCGAATGCTAGACATGCACTCTTGCATGCGATAACACCTCCACTTTGATCTAAAACCTGGAGTTCTGGTGGGCATACGCTGTTGATGCTCTTTGTGCACCCACCAATCCAACACTTTCGATCAGCTGGCATGGTTGAGACAGAAATGGGTAGATTGTACCCATCAACCACACTAACATCATAGAAGCTAGGTTTGCTTTTATCTTCCTGCAATGCAACCTGCGCAAGCCCAGTGCACCAGTAGGTAAGTAGCATCTATGTTCTTAAAAGGGCATAGTCCTGATAGGATCAGGTGTGCTAGTGCTGGTATGATCACACCTATCAGTAGGGCATAGTCAGATGCATTCTCTTCTCAATAAAATTTTGATATTCTACATATTGTAAAAGTATTAATCAACAGTAAGTTTATTTTGACAGCAGTCCATATTCCTTGTGTACAATGCATGAATACATATTTTGACATGAATATTTCTGATAATGAGAGATTGTTTTTTTGGATTCCAAAAGAGTTGCTTTTGTTATACATTTATTTCCAAATCATAATATTATGGTATTGTTAGCATCTGACAATCAACGAAACGAGGCTTTTCAGAGATGTAGAACGGATATAACAAGGAAAAGAGTTAGAGTCAAAGGAAAAAAAAGAACACTACCTCAACAAGAGTGGCAGGAGGCATGCCTATAGATCCATTGCATGAGAGAAGGCTATCGCAGTCGCCAGTTTGGCAAAGAGGTTTAGAGGTGGAGTTGAAGTTGCAATCGGTTCTGGCCCAAAAGCGCCCATTCCATGTGGGTGGGGCATGGACTCGCTTGGTTTGTCCAGGTGGGAGGAAGAAGCCACCATCACCGATCACAGGATGGCCGGCATTAGGGGCAGCTGCTGGCCATATTGGGAAGGGGCACTTATTCGTGATGTGGAATGTCACCAGCTGCCCATTCACAAGGCTACCTGAAAAAAAAAAAAAAAAAAAAAATGATATAAGTTTTAAATAACAATGAATGAGCTCTAAATCCAACTGCCATGAGAAGCAAGAACTGACCAGCCAATGTTGAATTCATCAAAATTAAAGGTTTTTATTCCCATTGATTAATCTGCTTTCACATTGGCCTTCTTCATATCATTGATTTATGCATCTAGTAGTATATGAGAGGGTAAGTACTTGTGAATGTTTTATCATGGTGGATAAATCAGTGGGAAGATATTATTACGATTCATGCTTAAAGGTGAACAGTTTTAACTGAAAGATACCAACTGGAGATTGGTGCAAGAAGTGAGATTTTCTACTTGAACACATGCGCGTGGATATAAGCGTGTAGGTTGGTGTGCACAGAATATGGGGGATCATATTAACAAAATATATTGTTAAATCTCAATCACATCATTTTTCTTTTTTATCCTTTTAATTTTGTTTTTTTTGTCCTCTTTTTTTTTTTTCAAAAGAGAACCAAAGGCATTTCCTTCCAACCAGAGATGACCCCACTAAGTTCATTTGCGTTTAGTCAGATGATAGCTTGAACTCATCAAATATTAGTTGCCAGATACCAGCTGGTTTGTCAAGAGTGACTAGCACGACGCATTGAGTTGGTCATGTGTTTAATCTCACTGAGGTGCTCTGTAATTAAATCTGGATTCATCAAACGCGTGGCCTGTTGGAGGAATTTGTGATACAGTGAGCATGAGATGAACCCATGTAGAATAATTTTCTTCGAGCCCATTGTCAATTTGGTGGTTAGAGGCGCTTCTGTTCTTCCTTTCAAGTCCCTTTTTTGATTTACATCACAAACTATATCATCATAATGTGTATTAAAACAGTACAAGAGGGTCTAAAGTTATTGCAAAAAATACAAAAGGAATTAGGTCATGCACCAGCTGCCAAAAGAACTGCCTGTAATATTTCATTATAACTAATAAATAATTAGAAGAACATGAGGCAAAGTAAAAGAGAACCATTATATTACCAAACAAGATGAACTGCCATATCAAGGGAAAGAGGACAGAGGTCGAGAGCTTCAAAATGAGCTGCTCCATTGGGTTTGAGGCATGAGGAAACTGCACGAATGTGTAGGATTTATATCTTTGTCTATATCCTGTGCTTGTTGCAGTTTGATAGTTCCTTTTTATCATTCTTGCACTACAATTCAAGCGTTTTTTGGGATCAGAAATCTTTGCAGGCACGTTTGGTCCATGGTAGGTAGAATTAAAGGGACCAGGCTGATTTATAAGTTTGTTGGGTTCAACAGTGAGGACCTTGGCACTTCAGCTATTGGTTCTTTGTCTCATTTGGGTGGATGACACCGCTTTGAGTAGGAGGAGACGGGAAACAATGGACATGTCTGTCCTGAGTCACAAGCATAAGGTTTCAGTTCTCATTCTTCATGATAGCACTTGGAATGCTGAACTAACTTATTATGTTGTCTCTGGCACTACAGAAAAAATGGTCATTAACGACGCTATTAATGTTATTTTACGACGCTTTAAAGCGTCGCTATTTAGCTTTACGACGCTTCGAAAAGCGTCGGCAAAGCATCGCCTATGTAAGAGTGGAGAGGAAAAGCGCCGACGCTTTTTAAAAGCATCGTTATTTTTTAACGATGCTTTAAAGCGTCGTAAAGATTAACATTAACGACGCTTTAAAGCGTCGTTAAACTTGTCTTAACGACACTTATAAGTGTCGTTAAATATATTTTTAACAACGCTTTAAAGCGTCGCAAAAAGCAATTTTAACGGCGCTTTTTAGCGTCGTTAATGACTCCGCGTCATCCACTCTACCAAGACGCTTTTCGAAGCGTCGGCTTTTTTGTCTTTAACGACGCTTATAAGCGTCGTTAAAAAAATTTTAACGACGCTTATAAGCGTCGTTAAAGGTTTTAAGAGAAAAAAAAAATACAGGTATTATCTACAAAAAAAAAAAAGAATACATACATTCCTGTACGAAATTATATCAATTATTCGAACATAAACCTGTACAATCACCACATTCACACCTGTACAATCACCACCATTCACAGCAAAAGCAAACTTAAATAGAAAATTTAACCAAACCAAAAGATAATATTTTATATAAATAAAAATAAAGTACTAATCATCCATTACAATCAAGAGTAATATAAAAAAATATAAAAATATAATAAAAATAAAATAATATCAATCTGCAGGCGGATGGTCGTCGTTGTCTCCACGTGACGTGCCTCTATCTCGACGGATGCCTGATGTGCCAGGAGCCTACAAGAAACATATCAAAAGCATGATTTGTATATCTATAAATAAAAATATATAAATCATTAAATTAATACAAAATATATATTTAATATTATGTGTTTACCTGAGATGAACCATACATCTCTAATAAAGATGTAAGGCGATCAATCTGTCCCCTCATGGCCTGCATCTCGGCACGGCTCTGTCGCATCTCCTCCATCTCAGCAGCACGACTCTGTCTAATCTCTTGTATCTCCGCCTCGAGTCTGCGAACGCGTGAATCCTGAGCATCTGCTGTAGCATGCTGCGTATATCTACTAACCTCAGATAACTGAGTGGGGGTGACTCCTACTCCATAACCCCTCACTCGGCCGTAGCGCTCTGGTCCCATCAACTCTGTGAACACCTCGGCCTCGATACGGCTCTGCTGCGTAGATGCTGCGGACTTGTCGTCACGCTCCGCAATGAGAGATGTAGCCCTCTCCTGTATTTTTTTTGAAAACAAGAGTTATACATTAATAGCTAACAAAATTAAATTTAAATCATTGTAAAAAATATAATATTAATAATACCGTACATATAAATCTCTCGACTCATCTTGAACAAAAGTACCATCCTGATGAGTATGAGTCATCCGGTAAAACTCCACTTGTCCGGGTTCCCTCCCATGCTCATCCTCCTACACAAATAATTTCAATTTTAAGCAAACAGTTATAATAATTTAAAAAAATATATGAGTATCATGATACAGACATGGTCCACGATACATAATGATATTAGTTATATAAATATTTCAACATAAAAATTAAAAGTTAATTATGAAAGTTTAAGAAACATACAAACTCCTGTCGGAGTCGTGCATAACTCTTCGACCCCGATGTATGAGGAACAGACTGAGCTGCTCGTGCAGCTCTACCAATAGCAGAATAAGTCTGTAAAATAAAGTAAAGAACTTGTTATATATATAATGTATAATAAAAATCAATATTTTTATAAAATATTTAGAAAAAAAAGATAATAAACAGATAATATACCTGTGCCCTCTCGGAGAACCAATAATGAACCAACTCCATCCACTGATGAGGGGGTACATCAGGAGGACAATTCCTAGCAACCTCCTCCTCTGTCATACCCTGTCTCATATAGTCCTTCTTCAATTGTGCTCTATATTCTTTCCATTTGCGGTTGAGAGACTTCATTACAAAATCATGAGTGGATGGAGGGAGAACAAACTTGCTCTATAAAAAAAAAAGTTAAATGAAATAAATTATATAAATAATTAACAATTAATATACAGTATGAACATCAATTCATTACCTCTATAACTCGGAGGAGCTCAACTTTGTACGTTGGAAGCATGTCATTCTATTTTGCATAGCCCAACGGACATAGCTGAGGCCTCCGAGCAACAGTCCCCAAAAATGAAGTCAATAAGCAGGCAGCTTTCTTAATTGGCTGACCTAGCTGATTGCACTCCACAACAATCCTCTCGCCCTCACGCATCTGCCACACATCTCGTACTACTGTGGGTCCGCGTCTGGGGCGTACTCTCCCGGATCCGTCTGTAAAAAATACATAAAAGTAACTATATCATAAATATACATAAAATGAAATAAAAAAAAATTACATGAAAGACAATATATACCCTGCACGTGTATCTCATCATCTGGCTGATGAACAGGAGGATCGTGCTGTGCTGATGATGAAGGACAGGGCTCAGAATGCTGTGCAGCTGAACTGGCCTCAGGCTGCTGTGCTGAAGAAGACGTACCGGCCTCTGTCTGTGAATGCTGGAACTGCACACCAGCATATCGTCCCCTGCGACGCATGATGTCACCTAGCATTTATATAAATAAAAGGTAGAATCAGTTAATATATGGAGTAAAATAACACAATAATTAATACAAAATATATACATCATAAATAATTATTACCAGTAACAATCAAGCAGCAGTGTTTTCTTCGAATTCTGTTCTAACCAACGTCGTCGTAGCATTTAAATCATCAGCTGGCACAAAATTGTAGGGCATACATTGTGTATAAGTGTCATCGTCATCATCCTCCACTTGGTTTCCCATATCATATAAGTCTCTAGGTTTTGTTTTGATGACAGTAAACCAATCTTTATCTTTTGCGTCTTGTACATAAAATACTTGACGAGCTTGAGATGAAAAAATGAATGGGTCATCCTTCAATAACACACCAGTGTGTATCAACCTTGAAAAATTTATAAGTGTAAATCCATTTACATCTTGTTTCAAACCCCTTGGTGAGTTTATGTCTATCCAATCACATCTAAACAGTACTACTTTAAATTTTCATAATAATCCAACTCATAGATATCTTTAAGTGCACCATAATAGGATTTTCCATCCGCTTCCACCATAACACCGCTATTCTGTGTTTTTCTAAATTTCTCCCGTTCTCTAGTATGAAATTTAAAGCCATTAATTATGAAACCGTTATATCTATTCACAATCTTGTTAGGTCCTCGAGCAAGAGCTATTAGTTCATCTGAATTATTTGTCTCCATCATCTTTGATACCTAACAAAAAATGATATGACGAAGTGCAGTTGAGTTAAGAAATATTAAATATGTATCAAAAATTAATATATCCCATAATTAAATATAAATCACACCTGATTCGAAAGCCACATAGGGAATAACTCGACCAACCATCACTGTTCAATCCTTGCATTAGGACGAATGTTATGATTGGCTCGTCTTGATAAATTAAAAATTCACTGCATAAAATATAAATATATCATTTAGAACATTATATGTAATATAAAATTTAAATTTTGATGTCATTCCTTAAATATACTAACCTGCGATGGTCAGATATTATGTCACTATGAAGTAACATATAACGATGTGCTTGTGCTAAGGATTTTTGATCAAGTATAATACTTTCAGCTCTTCCCAAGAATTTTCCAGCAGTTAAGAACTTATACAGTTCTGCATTCTCCACAAAGTCATTATGCCGTTGAGGTCGACTAAAAATAGTCTCTACACCTTGAAGATATCTTGAACAAAATGTCAAACATTCATCCGCAATATATGCTTCAGCAATCGAGCCTTCGGGATAGGCTCTATTTCGCACATAATCTTTAAGACGCACAAGATACCTTCAAGAATTAAATATTTATTAAAATATCAGTATGCTGTTATTTCTAATAAAATTATCAAAAGATTTAAGGTTTGTAATAATACCTCTCAATAGGATACATCCATCTATAATGTACCGGTCCACCAACTTTAACTTCTGAAGCTAGGTGAATGAGCAGATGTACCATAATAGTGAAAAATCCAGGAGGAAAAATCTTTTCCATCTGACAAAGTGTAATTGTAATATTGGATTCTAACTGATCAAGTTCCGAGGATCAATAACTTTGGAACATAATGCCTTAAAGAATGACGATAATCGAAGTACAATTGTAACAACTTGTTTCGGCAATGACGATCTTAAAGCTATTGGAAAAATATCTTGCATCAATATGTGACCATCATGACTTTTAAGATTTGAAAGTTTTCGATCCTTTAGATGCACACATCGTGAAATATTCGATGCATATCCATCGGGTACTTTGATACTTTTCAAAACTCCCAAAAAATTATCTTTTTCTCGAGCAGACATTGTGTAACATGCAGGAGGCACATAAATTCTATCATTAGCAAGCATTTTAGGATGAAGTTCCTGTCGGATACCCATTTCTTTTAAATCAAGACGTGCCTTCATGTTATCTTTGCTCTTTCCATCAAGGTTTAAAAATGTTCCAAGTAAATTATCGCAAACATTCTTCTCTATATGCATGACATCAAGATTGTGCCGAATAAGATTATGTTTCCAATAAGGTAAGTCAAAAAAGATACTTCGTTTTTTCCATAAATGTTTACTTGGCTATTGTGTAGATGCTATCTGTGTGTCTTCCTCATTTTCATCCTCGAAATAATTGTCTGGATCTTGAAACACCTCTGCATCTATAGTACTGATACTGACTTCCTCTGGTAACCCTTCGTGCACTGAGCTTTCAACATCATCCCTTCTCTTTTTTTAGAGGACTTTGAGTGCTTACCATAGCTGTAATTCATGCCATCCATTTGTCTATGAACATCAATTCCAGAAGGTGGAATAGGGGCACATCCTAATTCTATAGTACCATCAAACAAATCTTTCTGAAATCGAAACGGATGATTTGCTTCCAACCATCGACGATGTCCCATGTAACAAAATTTACCTCCATGTTTTAACCAAATTGAATGTGTTGAATCTCCACAACAAGGACATGCGACCCGTCCCTTTGTACTTCAGCCAGATAAATTGGCATATGCTGGAAAATCATTAATAGTCCATAACAAAGCTGTCCGTAGTTTAAATGTTTGGCCGTTGGAAGCATCAAATGCATCAACACCCTCCCACAACTGTTTCAATTCCTCTATCAAAGGCTGTAGAAAAATATCAATATCATTGCCTGGACCCTTATCTCCTGGAATAACCATTGACAAGATAAGTGATGATTGTTTCATGCACATCCACGGTGGCAAATTGTAAGGTATCAAAACGACTGGCCAAGTGCTGTAGGTAGAACTCAGGGTCCGAAATGGATTGAAGCCATCAGAAGCTAAGCCAAACCTAACACTGCGAACATCAGAGGCAAAATCAGGATGCCTATCATCAAATGCTTTCCATTGAAGACTATCTGCTGGATGTCTCAACATTCCATCCTTTGTACGTCCTTCATGATGCCATCTCATTGATGAAGCTGTTTTTGATGATGCATAAATCCTTTTCAATCTAGGTATAAGAGGAAAGTAACGCAATACCTTGGCCGGTTTCTTTTTACTCCGCGTTGCATCCAATTCATTCAGTACATCATCTCGATCTTCTTTTTGTGTTATCCATCTTGAAGATCCACATACATTGCATGACTCTTGATTAGCATTTTCACCCCGATATAACATACAATCTTTCGGACAACTATGAATCTTTTCATATCCAAGATCCAATTCCTTTACTACTTTCTTGGCTTCATAATACGATGGTGGTAAACGAGTGCTTTCTGGAAATGCATCCTTTAATAACTTGAGCAGCATGGTAAAACTCTTTCCAGACCATCCATTCAAATATTTTATATGAAATAAATGTACAAGAAAAGAAATCTTAGAAAATTTTGTACAACCCGGATATAATTCTTCGTCTGCATCTTTCATTAAGATGTGATAACGAGCTGTCTCATCATTAGATGTATGTATGGGCTCCTCAACATGCATACGTTCCGTATGCGTACATCCATCAAACATCCCAACTGTTTCTTGTATACTACTGGATTCTCCTAAATTTTGAACATCAAATCCAAAAGCATCTGTGATCAAACCCCTTATATCATCATCTCTTGCAGAATTATCTTCTAGGCTAGTGGATCCAAAATGAGTCAAGGGTTGGTTACATGATGATGGCAACATAGATTCTCCATGAAAAATCCAGTCGGTATAACCTCTTAAAAAACCATTCCATACCAAATGTTCTTCAACATTTTGTGGATCTAAAGAAGAACTATTTACACATTTCCGACATGGACATAAAATCTTTCCATTCAAACTACTTTTCTCCATACCAAATTTAATGAAGTCATGAACTCCATCTAAATATTCTTTACTATTCCTTGGTTTATTTATCCAACTTTTGTCCATTGTAGGATAAAACTGACCGAACTTGCAATTTATCTAAAAATAAAAAAAATTATACAATCTATATTAATGCAATGAGTAAAAAATATCAGTCATTTATAAAATCCAAAAAAATAACAGCTAGATAAAGTTTACATAGTAAATGCTTGCTATCATCAACTAATAGGTAAAGAAGGTCCTATCCCATTCAGAAAATGCATTAATTCTATAGGTCAATTACAAAAATCAAATGATATGCAACAAGAGCCGAAAAAAATTTCAGCAGCATTTTCCCTTAGTTCTTCCGTATAGGAAGAACAAAAGGAAAATACCATCCGAAATTTATTCCGAACCCTCAGCATACCATTTGATTATGGTAATGACCTATAGAATTACTCACATTTTCCAAACTGTCCATACTGGACAATCAATTGATCAATGTACATAATTCTTTTATCCGTATAAAAATAAATAAATGTACGGATACAATAGAATATGTACATTAATCAAAAGATGGGTCTATGTTTCTATGCAATGTAATTTTTTTTTAAAATTAATTCATAATTAACATTGCCTGGCATTAAATTCACAACCATCACAAAAACACCCATGAAAATCTACTTAGCATGCATTTGAAAATCTAGCCATTTCTGTGATAAAAGTTGCAACTAATACTATAATTTAATGAGAGATTATCAACCAACTTGAATATTTCACAATGATATAGAAAACTATGCACCATGTGCTCATAATCTCCATATAACAGAAAAGATATTTAACTTTTCAATCACAACAAAATGAAGTCTAATCTGATAAATGAAAAGCTTGATATCTCGCTAGCATTAGGCTAAGAGCCACAAGGAAAAAAAAAACAAGTGTCATTTGATTGGACTGATCAGTAGTATGTGAACATTAGACCATACAAATCAAACAAAGCCACTTTCAACCATAAATACATGTCAAATAAGGACATACAAACTAGATTTGGGTAGTCACATCCTTTGTAGTTTACCTTAGATATTATTAGTATTTTTTGGTACAAACCTTGAATACCGTTTGATCACTCATATTTTATTGTATTATGATATTCCTTGCATAACCTAATAGAAACTACTATTTATACTTTTCACAAAAGGGAACCTAGTGTTGGAAGTGAAAAGGAAAGTAGTTTAAATTACTTTATTGTGCTAGGTAGTTATCTGTAATTTTTAGTTTCATCATGAGTGCATGACATGTATAAGGCTTGTGGTTTTGTTTTCTTTCCTGTTACTCTATTCTTTTTAATTTGTTAAAATTGTCACCCTTAATGACTAGACTTACCATTTTCTATTAGATATGCTTACTATTTTTATGTGTTGTTACAATCAATGTCTGGTGATCGAACCAAATGATACTTGAGCTTGCACAGGTCTGTCTTGATTTGTGTATTGCAGTTTTAGTAATCAAGCTTATGTTGTGTCTGTCATTTTCTTGTGTCTCCATATTTGGCTATTCCACTGAGACTTTGCCATGGTCAATTTGTAATCAAGCTTATGTTGTGTCTGTCATTTTCTTGTGTCTCCATATTTAACTTACAATCTAAACACTATTAGACATCTACAATGCTACTCCTGTTCTTCATTGACATTTTATCACTCAAGTAGTGCACAGAACAGAAACGGCAGGCAACACTAATTAATGGAAGAATCTGCGAACCTATTACAACATTCCGCAAGCTGCAATCTAGCTAAATCAAGATTACAAATTGGACTACACAATAAAATCGCGATTGCTATCAACGAAAAGTTCGATCAAAGAACACAATTTGATCACAGCGAAAGGACAGAAAACCGGGAAGGTGATACATCTCCGCAGTGTCGGCGTTCTGGAAGATGGATTCAAAGTAAGAGAACTGGAGAGCGGAGTCCGCGCCCTCCCTTCTCTGAGTTTCTCCATTGTCGATCTGCCTCCTTTCTGCGAACCTAGGGTTTGAGAGAGGAAGGAATGGGTGGCCACTGAGGAGGCGGAGAAGGGATGTCCACCGTCCGTCGGCCTATTGATTCGTGGAGAGCTTCCATGGCCGCCGGCGAGAAGAGGGATCGCCGGAGACCTTGGGAGGAGAGGCGACAGACAAAGGCGAGTCGGGTTCAAAATAAGCCACCAACGATTGGTAGGACGCTTTCGCTAATTTTACCCCTGCGTGACCATAGAATGTTAACCGGTTCCGCGCCACCGCAGCCCACCTCCCCCCACGATCCGCGGTTCTCTGCGCCACCACGCCCCGTCGGAGCCACCGCCCACCTACCCCCCGACAGCCCACCCCCTCCTATGGCCCGCGATTTTTCCACAGCACCAACCCCCCACCTACTCGCCCCCCCCCCTCACATTACCAAGAACTCAAAAGCTTAAATGACGAAGAGAAAAAGGGAGGAGAAGGACCAACTTCGGAGGACGGCGGCGGAGAGATACTCGAGGACGGCGGCGAGGAAGACCGGAGTGCACCGGTGGCAGAGATGGGGTCGGCGCGCGGAGGAAAAGATGGAAAGGGACGGCGGTAGATAGATTAGGGCACGGGAGGTTCGGGTATTAAACGAACCTAACGACGCTTTTTAGCGTCGTTACATAAGGGCGTAAAAAAGCATCGGCATTTTCTTTATTTAACGATGCTTTTGCTAAAAGCGTCGGCATTGACAATGCTATAATTTTACGACGCTTTTAAGCGTCGTTAAACTACGATGCTTTTTAGAAGCGTCGGCAGGTCAGCGCGACTTGCCGACGCTTTCCAAAAGCATCGGCAAAAAATCGTCGTCAAACACCTTTTTCGTTGTAGTGTATGTTGGAGAAGCTGTGTGATTAATAGCAAATTTAATACCTAAAATATGATAGTCTGATGATATATTAAGTTCATATTGATGGACCGATCATAATATATGGTCCTGGTTTCAGGCTTTGTTCACGGTGAAATATGTCTTATAGCTGTTGGTATATATTGTGCAAAAGCGGTCTATCCGTATTCGTCGGAGTTAAAAGTCCTCCAACGTTATTTTTAGTTTTCGATCGAATTCTTTTATTACAATGGATATATAAAATATATGAGGGTGGAAATGGCCGAGCGGCAGTGGCGATTATTGTTACAAGTTGGATAATCTTTTATAGAATTCCGGCGACTTTTAGCGATTAAATTGTTCCGATGATGCTTCCTTGGTTTCACGTGATTCCGGGGATGTTTCTTTCGACGTTAAGATATTGGAGACGCATTTGCAAAGCTCGACAGCATTCATGATACAAGTTTTCGGCGGTTTCAATTTCGAAGCTTTTTTTAATAAAAATTTTATGCGAAAAGCATAATTATTTCTTTACAATTTACCTCCACTAAATGAATCCTATCACATAATCAGTAATTGTGCCTTTATGATCTAAAGTTTAATGAGGTGACAAAGGAGATATATACGATACACATGGTAAACTATGGCCATGCATTTGTTCTAATGTGTAAAGTATTATCTAGATATAGATGCACCACATATTCTTTATAAATCTAGATATATCAAATAAGGGTTTCTTGCGTTTATATCCTCCTAAATATTTAAATTTACGTGAATACCTAATAAAAATTAATATTTATATTTATATTCTCATAAAATATTTATTTTGCATGTATACTCTTATTTTTCTTTATTTTTATATATATACCCATATCATCTAATATCATTAAAAAATTAACGATTTAAAATTGAAAAGAATAAAATACCCATATAGGTAGATATGCAAAAAAAAAAAAAAATGATAAGGATATATGTGCAAATAGAAATTTTGATTAGGGTATTCATGCAAATTTGAATGTTTAGGAGAGTATATATGTAAAATTTTTAATTTAATTTTTATCTATTACATCTTATTTTAACTAGATAGAAAGAATTCAAACATATTAATTAATATCATAGTAGGGATGATTCAAATACATTAATTTTGATCTCTTGTTTCTTTGTTGGTGCTTATAATAGGGACGGTTCCTTATTTAAAATTTTTTTATAGGTACCTATCGAAAAATTTTTTAAAAAAATAATTTGATCTAATTATAGGAGGTCTCTCCACAGCTTCACCCACCACTTTCTTGCCAATATTCTACCATCGCTGTTTGCAATATCACTTGAGAGAACTACCAACATCATTATTTTAGCAAAGTATATCCAAAAGTAATCTAAATGAATGCATAACACAGATTAATGCATAACTACTGCAAATTAGAAGCAATGAAGAAAAAGTAATAATAAAATAATTTTCATTTGTACTCTCCTCATCAAATAATATGCACTCAAATAATGTAACGTCTAATAAAATCACAATTAGAATTCATCATCATCTTCCTCAGTAATATGCTTCAAAAACTTATGTTCTCTGCGTCATAAAATCAGCAACCCAAACTCTAAGGAGTACTCGGCTTGGAGAACTCCGATAAGGTGTCGGGCATGAAAAAATCCGACGAAGTGCTCGGTTTGGTGTAGACAATGATCAGGATCAGCGATATCTGATGGAAGGAGATTCTGGTTGTCATCCTTGGCAACGACGATAAGTAGGAGTATGAATCTGGCACCGAAGAGATCACCGGCGAAGGAACACAGAGAGACAGTCCAGCTGGTCATACATGGGAGCGACGATGGAGGGACTATGAGTTCAGTGCCGAGGGGATTTCTGGTGAAGGGAAGAGAAGGAGAGTTTGGCTTCTCGTTTTTGGGAGTGGCGAAGATAGGGACTGAATCTGACAGTGAGAAGATCTGTAGCAAAAGAAAAAGTGATGCCGACAGTAGAGAAGAGAGTCGAGAGAAGGTGCTCGATGCTGTTGATGACGGCTTCAAGGGACGTCCGATCGTGAAAGGGAACGACAATGCGATCTCCGATGGAGAGAGGATCGACGATTAGGATCAAAGATAGAATAGGATTAGGACTTTCACAGAAGTAGATGTGCCAGTGATAGAAACAGTACCAAATTTTGAGAGAATGAAAGAAAATGGGCCTGGTGGCTTCAATCTAGACCCATTAACCCATTATCTATTTTAGGGATAAAGATGTAATTTCATAATTTATATTAATTTTTAATTTATAGAAATCTATTTTTAGCTAACGGTGTTAGAATTGTCGTTACGTGGAGGGTAGTTATGCAAAAATAAAGTTTTATAAGGGTATATATATATAATTTAATTTAAAAGGGTATCCATGTAAATTTGAATGTCTACGAGGTTGTACATTTAAAAATCCCATCAACTAATAATGTTTAAATAATCTAAAATAAATAATATATTATAATACTTAATTTATGCAACACTGGGATAGCATACATATCTAGGTTGATATCCATAATTAAATTATAAAAATAATATAATAACAATATTTAATTAATAAATACTTGCTTTATAATTTATATATTATATTTATATTATTAACAAAAGGGAGATAATATAGACCAGTCCAGGAAAAGAGGATTATCTCACCATCCACTTCGTGATGACTATTTCAGACCAACCAAACACCAAAAGTATGGAAGTGACTTTCTATAGCTTCCTTAAAAAAAATAAAAATAAAAAATAAAAAAATGAAAATGAAAACTTTCTATAATATACAACTGAATAGCCAAAGCTATGAAAATTAATAAGGATTAGTTACTGGTACCATTTCAAAGTTATTTTCACTGGCAGGCTCTGAGGAGAACTCACTATAGGCTGATGAAAAAGGTACCTTCAGCATCCGCATTGATAAAGAAAGCTAGCATAGGTGGAAATCCTTCCATCTAGATTTTTCTAGTCCGCTTGCAAAACTGGCTATTCAATCGGCTAAGTAGTTTGCTTTATGAAGAAATTAATAATAATTCAATGCACTCCTCCCATCATAAGAAATTAATAAATTTATTAGGCTACACCTTCGGCCACAGCCTATTTAAAGGTAAAGGTGCGGCGGAAATTATGTGGACCACCCAATTTGGAATGCAGACTGGCCTTGGAAAGCTATTTGAGGGATGGGAATCATGGCAACTTTATATATATATATACACACACACATATGTATGTATGTATTTATATAGATACATACATACATATCTGTGTGTGTATATATATACACATACATACATATGTGTGTGTATGTATCTATATAGATACATACATACATATATGCGTGTGTATATATATATATGTATGTATATGTGTGTCTGTACATACGTGTGTATATGTGTCTATATATATATATATTTGTTTCCATCGGTTGATTTTTTGTTGGATAAGATCTGGCAATTGCCCATCTCTTTTTCCTTTTATTTCCAACCTTACCATTAAATCATGATGTACACTTGCAAGATAAGTGGGTTTTACTTTAGAGACTACAGAATAGAAGAGAGACATTAAAATATGAAAGTATTTGCCCGCAGGGCAACCTTGCTCCTTCTAAAACTTGGTCCCTGTTACGTGAAGGGATCTTTCAATAAAAAAAAATAAGTTCGACCAAAAAAAATAATAAAAAAAATAAGTTGGTATAAGTTGGCCGGTCGAGATGGTGTTAGTGGTACACAAAGAGGTCGCGTTGCATTAAAGAGAGCGATTACCTTTGACGGAGACCCAAAAGATAGAATTTTAAAAAAGCTAAGTCTGCTTTTCAGTGGATAATGGAGGGTCTCTCTCTCTCTCTCTCTCTCTGCTGAAATAATGTGTTCGTTGGGGCTTACTGCCCCTTTTTGGACATGTCATGATATTTCAATGATATGGGGGAGGACACCATGGATGTGGACCTGACATCATCTCCGGACACTGTAGCTCCAAGGGTTCGATATTGTCAGGCCAGACAACAATATTGTAAACATAAATGTAATTGGTAATATTTTGAAATCCGGATAGTTGATCACATAGAAAGCTCACTAAGCCAGAGGTTTGTAGCATTGAAACACTACATCCAAAAAAAATCTTTATTTAGATTTTTTAATTTTATATAAAGATCTAAAATTTCTCTTCAATATATAATCGATGTGAAATTAAATATACGATTATCTAAATTATTATATTTTTTTTCTATTTAAACTATTGTATCCTCATCAAATTAAAGATCACATTCAAATCTAGTCATGAGTACTATAATTCTAATCATAAACACCACAATCAATTTATAATCATTCTAAATGAATCCATACTGTAATGTTCATTAATTCATAAAATTAGAAATTCAAATAATACCTTCCAATTAATCTTTTTGAATAACATTTTGGATTGTTACATATAATAATAAAAATAGATTTTCAAAATTGTCTTGCTTAGTTTTTATCAAATAAAGTTTTCGACATGCTAAATATACTGTAGATCTTATAGCCCATGGATTCATATACATAAAATACCTACGGAGCTATCACCATATAATCCACTTATTTTCAGAGAAATAAAAACATTTAAAAAATATCTATGATTCTCCAATAGATCTTCCATCAATACGTATAGAGCACTATCATGAACCGTATCTTGTTAAAAATCTTCAACGACTCAAAAGACCATTATGTAGATCAAATAGACGAGCAACAGTTCCAAAAAAGGAAAGGTGGAAAGCCCACTATTCCACTAAAACACCTTTGTTCTTTAAATCCTATGTGTCCCTATAAGCACAAATAAAATCCCACAAAGCTATTTTTCAAAAAGAGTATTGATGAAACTCTATCAATTAAAACAAAGATGATTAAAACTCAAAACATCAGAGACCCATAAATAGAAGAAAGAACGAGGCACACAGGTGGCAAAGTCCCTCCTAACCATCGTGCTTCAATGCAAGCCAATAGTTCAATCGCTGGTTCTTTTGTTCCGGTTTTTGGAATAATCTGAACCATCACCGGGCCGGTTGATGGTTCAACCGATTCATCCGGTTCGATTTTCAAAATATTGGTAATTAGGCCTCATCTTAACCCGAGGCCCCAAGGTCCCAACGCCGGGGCCTACAGGCCTGAACCCGGAATTTCCAAACCATTTTCTGGTTCGTGACAAGTTTTACAGGCCCTTCTATGACCACTTGTTGGTAGCTTTTCTTACAGATATAATTAGCGCAGTAGGAGTTCTAACTTCTACGGCACCGTTTGGAAAGGGGACAAATGGAGTTTATGCCCTTCATCCTGCGAATAACTCCCAAAAACCTTCAGCTACCAGGTGGATAACTACAATCCATTTATCTCATCAAACACTAATTATTACACTTATACAGGGACGGGGTACAGTATACACCGAGCGTTCCATGCTACAAGTTTAAACCCGGTATAACTTGGTTTTAACCTCTCCCTTATACCCTCTGTTATTAGTGAAAATGACCAAATTAGGATGCCGAAAGGACAACTCTTCTCCAGCGACAATTAAGGTCGAACAGATACTTCCATGACCATTTTGACAGCAAGGAATAATTATGATCCAGGAGATTTCTAACACCAGGTCTCCCTCAGCCTCCGCCTTGAAAACGACATTCCAGTTTACCAAGCAATGGAATCTGGCAATCTGATGATCTTTTCCTTACCTGAATTATAGACTGACAACAATACCCATCGATATCAGTTCATTATTAACCGTCGCAAAGTGCTTCTAGAACTGCCTCTTTCCTTCTCTTCCACATGTCCCACCATGCAACATAAAGAATAATTGTCCAAGATTAGATGAGCGCACAGTAGAAATCTGAATCTCCCTGTTCATTTAAGATATCAGAAACCTTCATGTCTGATCTGAAATCATCATCATATCCTACATATAACCAGTGAATAGAAAAAAATTGAAACAATTGATCAATGTATTGGGTCCTCCATGAGACAGCCAATCTTGCATAAATCTTTGATTCACATCATTGAGAAGTTGCATCATCCACCAGACAACTTGGAAAATAAGTGGTATGTTCAATTAAAAGTTCATTATGTCACAAAACCTCGGTACCAGAAATTAGCTTTCAATATAATGTGAATGTAGTATAGACATAAGCTCAGACGCAACCTGATTCGGAGGAATGATACCTCACCTATGAGTTGTAGATTACAATAGCTGAAACAACACTTGATGATTAGTGACCAATGATTTGCACCAGCCTTCTAGACAGATGGATTGGCTTTCCAATGAATTCACTAAATGGACTGGTGGAGATGCCACAGAGTTTGTGACAACCTGGTAAATCTTGTATGATGGAGGACACCTGAAATAGGTGTATGCTGAACCCAGTCTTAATTCCGATCCTTGAGGAATGTCAAGCCATTTCAATATTTATATGGGTAGTGACAAAGTCATTGATTCCTTGCCGTTGCCATCTAAAACTTCTAATGACAGAGCTCTAGCAGTCCTAACTCCTACCCTAAGATGAAGTCAGAAACCAGTTCCTCCAGAAGGTCTTCAGTCAACATCTTCTCTATCTCTCTTCCAATTGTATCAACATTTTCTTCTGTTCCCAACCACCTTGGTTCCACAACCAGCTCCTCCTGATTGCTGGCTATCTCTTTCCGTTTTCTGACCACGATCCGCCACACCCTTTCAACAAGACCCTCACGGTCCCACATGGGCTTACACCTTTTTGAGACCAGCCACGGCTGCAGATCCATGCATGGGGCAACCAGATCCACTAGAATGGAATTTATAAGATCAAACAACAGCTTCCTTTCTGATGTTGACCACAAAGCCAGCACATTGTACTTCTTTTCAAGTTTGTCAAACACACCTGGACCTACAGGAAAATCCGGTGAGTAGAATGCATCAGAGAGTCTACCCTGATTAACTCCATGAACAACAGATTCAATGAGCATGTCAAGCAGGTATGAGAAGTCTCTGTCATCATCATCCCTAAATGCTTGAAGCATTGATCCTTTTGGTAGTGGAGAGTGACAGCATGCAACAGTATCCTCATCGCTCATAAGAACCTCTGGTTCCTCTGCACAGGTGTTTGCTGACTCCAGCTTAAGAAGTCGAAGTTGCATTCGAAGCTCTGAAACAATTATATCATATTTTAATGGTCACAAATGTCCAGAGTAGGGTATTTGTAAAAAAATTAATAAATTGACATTTTACACTTGCCTTTAAGATCTGCACTGATTCTCTCAAAGCATCCTGAACTAGAAGTTTCTTCTTCAGATGGAGGCTCTAGAACAGAGATTGGACTTGGCTGTTCACACTCCTTAGAGCTAACAGGTGGCCCTGATTCCATTGCAACATACTTAAGGGGTAGGGAATCCACTTCAGGATGGTCAGTTGATGTTCCCTGAAGACACAGAATTTGTTACTTAAGAAGAGAATGGCTACGTAATTTTAAAAAAAACACAACTACAAACTGCAATAACTTTTTCAATTTTTTTTTTTTAAGAGTTAGGTAATACTTTGTCGTAAAAAGTTAAATGGATCGATAGAATTAATAAAATAGGCAACAGAGTATCACATTAATATTGTAACCACAGAACCTAAAATTAATAAGTCAGCAATCCTATGGGAACAAGAGAAGTTGGAAAAGAAGGCATAAAGAAATAAACAGGTATGACTAAAGATCAAATACAAATACAAAGTTTTGTGACAGAATTGTTGATGGAAAACTGATAACATGTTTGCTATTATTTAGGCCTAAAACTGTGCACGTGCTCACTAGCATGCTCATAGTCAGACATATACATGCATGCAGTTCTTGTTTGAGACAAAAGGGATATAAATTTAATATTCCATTTCATGATAAGACAACCTTGTATCAACAAAAATTCATGTATAAGTCATGAAGGTCTAGCTTCGAGCGTTTTTCCATTCCATTGCAATCAAGAATCCACAATATCGAGAAGAATCACAATATTAATGTGAGATATATACCTTTACAGCAAGTTGACCAGAATCCAAGATTTATAAAGATATACAATTGACATTTAACAACACAAAAGGTGCTCCTCAGTACCAGAATCTGTACCGGTAAAATTCTATCATAGTGTCGATATGCAGTATAGTACAGTATAGTAGTGTTGGTATAAGGCGGTATAGCAAACCAGTACAATATGGTATGCCCCATACCGGATGGTATGGGGTGGTATAGCAAACCATGATCCATACACATAGGCTGGTCAAATGTATCAAATATGACAACACTCGAGCAAGCATAAAAAATGATACTGATTGCAAGGAAGAAGACAATAGCATCCCTTTCTTTTAAATCACAAAGATTCTGATGTACCAAACATAAGCATCTGAAACATTAAGAAACCCATTATTGTGTATGGTAGCTTGTTTCTAGCATTATACAGATCCACCACAGCTGAGTCAAGGAAACTACATGATGCACAAAGGATATAATTACCCATACATTTTGTTGATGAGTTTAGTATGAACCTAGATATGGTAAAGAGCAGATTTTATAATTTGAAAGATATACAATTTGAAACACCAGATAACATTCTTTGATGGATAGAAGGATGCCAAGTCCAATTGCACGCTAGCCAATAACTGGCTCAACATGCATCTCTAGTAACATAAGAAAGAATAGAGAAAAAATGAATATGAAACAGATGACTTTCATTATGAAAAGTGATCAAACAACCATTAGAAAAGAAGAACTCACAGAAAGCATCATAATTGATGCTGCAAGAAACCATTAGGAAGAACAAGGATTGTATAGTTTAGAAAATTAAACTTTACATAGGACTAAAGCAAGAGTTCGGTGACTTCAAACAAAGTGAAAATGTAGACAAAACACATCATGCTACAAGTAGCAACAGAAGTCAACTTATGCTAATATATGTATAACAAGTGATGGCTGGGTAACCAAAAGTAAATAAATTATGTGAGATAATACAAACTTATTATGGCATACAATTCAATCAGGGAAAAAGAAAGATGAAAGGAGATGAAATCATATTAATTTATTATGTTTCTTTTCATCTGTTGCACTAAGAGAAAGTGCTATTCAAGTATCACAGTTCATGCAAGAAACATACCTCTATGACTATATCGTCCTGATTATGAGCAGAAAGTCCTTCATCATCCGATAGCATGTTAGATGCTATCCGCTGCTGCACCTGCTCTTCTTGAGCTGTTGGAAGCTGCATTACATCTCTACACCCAAGAAGCATGGAACTCTCAGTCAGATATTTTCTGTCAGAAAGAGCATCATCAGGGTGTGCAGGTCGTACAGGCTCCTCTTCATCAGGGTGTGCAGGTCTTACACGAATGTTATTCCTTATTTCTTCTGAATTCACATGAATCTCTTGTTCCGGCAGCATAGTTTCCTCTCCATAAGAATCAGACAACTGAGGCTTGTTACTGCGATTCTTAGAGCTCCTGCTCAATGGCCTCCGTCTGCAAAAGTCGCCATCTGAAGAATCATCTGGGCCCATATTAAGTACATCCTTGAGCATATAACAATTATTGTTTCTACCAACTCGCTTTCTGTTGCTTAATTTTGGACTTCCATAAACAGTGGATGAAGCTGGAAGAGACTTGGACCTTGTTAAGTTTCTAGAACTCCCATCCTTCCAGCCATCTTTACTGCTGATACCCAATGGACAATCCCACATCCCAAGTATCTCATCTCTGGCCAGCTTTTCATCTGGAAGTTTCTGAACAACTAATGGATCCAGAGTGCTTTCTCTGTCAGATAAAGCAAGCATTTCACCCAATGTGCTCGAACCTCTAGCAACAAGTCCCACCTCCTGATACTGGTGGGTCATTTTCCATCTTTCTGACAGGCGCTTTCTAGCTTCCCTGCTCACCGATGATTCAGTTGAATATGATGATGAGGGGCTGAAATTATTACCCCAGACACCGCAGTGGTCGGAAGTTCGGCGAAATGTCTCAGAGTTGTTGGTCTTGGATATGCCTGACAAAATATGTGAGCTTTCAGTCCCAGTGTACATGTTCAGTCCTCGTGCAAACACTTTTTTGTCAATGCAACTTACATTGCGCTTCATATGTTTTGTAACCTCTCTAGCAATTTCTCTTGAGCCCTTCGCCTTATGCCCCAACATTTCCACATTATCAAACAACCTCTGCTGTTCCATATATGACTCGTGAATTCCAGATAATGGATATTCCCTGTGCCTTCCGTATCCCAGCTGAAAATTCTGATGGGTCAGTGGAACAGCTTCTGCCATGCTTTGGACCTTCTCAAGGCTTGGTTTCAAAACAACAATCCGAGTGGGATGATCAGAAGCTTCAGTTTTGCCTGCATAACGTGACTTTGACATCTTATTTGGAAGTGAATCATTGAGATCTTTGGAAGAGTGACTAATAAGGCTAGTCGAAGGTTTCCTAAAAGCATTGTTAGCTTCTTTTCGCATACAAGTGAACCTGTCAGAATTTCTCTCTGATTTAGAGCGTACTTCACCGCTTTCATATTTAGTAGTTTTAGACGATTTTAAAATTGTGATGTGGCTGGCATGAGAAGATGGCAGTGCATGATTCAGATCATGGAGATGCTTCGTAAATAAAGAATCAGGTCCTTGAAGAAATTCTAGGAAAAGATCCTTATTTGAATCTAGGACTTCCAATGCATCATTAAATTCCTTAGAGTTCTGAAGCACTTCATCAGTTGAGAGACGCTTTGCATCCATGAATTTCTGCCTTATCAAGTCCATGTCAGCATCACTTCCTTTAGAGCTTACCATCCGCTTTCGAACAGGCTGGTTCTTGTGTCTCTTAACCTTTGATGTATCCATGACTTCAAAAACATCTTTGAATTCTTGGTGCTCATCAATGCTATTTCTGCACGAATGGTCCTCAGAGCATGCACATTTCTCTTGAAACCCTACAGATGATGCTGTCTCGAAACAACTATCCTTATTCTTCTTTTGTTTGTGGACCATCTGAGGAGGAGGCAGTGTATCAAGACCCATCAATCTTGCTATTACACTTGGTGATGGATGTCTAGTTTCCATCTCTTTTGACATGTCTTCATCTATTAGTGTTTTCATAGGTGTGCTGTTGGCTTTCTTACAAGAGCTCTGCCTGAATTCAAGGGCAACCTAGATGAAAACATTTAAGTCAGTCAGTACTAGTAACTAAGTAATACACAAGGGCATTAGTTGAAAACCTGGAAAACACACTCACACACACACACACACACACACACAATTTTCTCTTGCAATCACAAAAGGGAAGTGATTGAAAAAAGATACAGTTGATAGTGAACATCAATTAAATATCATAATGCCCGTTACAGATTATATAGGAGCAGCACATTACTTTTGTAATGATAATTGATTCCATGGATGTGACTCATGCTGATATTTCATCAAGCAAACACCTAACCAACTCACTCTCTTGACACTTGAAGGTTTTATCATTCTGCATATCATAAATTATATCAAAAATTCTTAAAGTTTTGTTACCACTGACTTGCTTGATGCTTCCTTGCATCAGGTATCTATGTCAGATAAGCTTAAGGTGGGGAAAGCACTTACAGAATTTTCTTCTATTGAAGAGCTACCGCGACAAGAAGAATCCAATGCTAACTTTGACGCACTTGTTTGTTTTTTTAATTGAAAATTTCCTGAAATAAAACCTTCTCACTATAAGGATTCATCAAACAGCAGCACTTCTAGGCAAGAAAATATAGATAACAGTATATGTCAGTGCGTCATTCACAGACAATGACTCTCTACAAAACTAGCATAATAAGAACATTCAATGTATAAAATTTTTATCCAGGCAAATATGGAAGTCAAGAACCTCTAATTGAAAATTCAAATGGATGGAGAAATATGAAAGAGCGAACAATCTTCATCCATGAAAAGCTACCTCTAGTTGGATTTTGGTGGAAGAAAATATATAAGCATTTTGCCCCTTGATATACAATTAGAAACTTTTATTCTTCATATTCCAGACAGGTCAGTAAAATGAAGTTAAGGTTCAGAGAACCATAGACATTTTAAGTGTTATTAATTAAGTTGAGAGCTCCAAAGCAAATAAGCAATCTAAGAAACCAGTAATAGTTTGCATAAAAATGGTTGAATAAGCAACTACTATGCATAAAATTCTTTGACATATGAATAAAGCCCATTTTGCCTCTTAGCTTTGAATGTCATAATTTGTCTGTGTCCATGATCATAAAAGAATTCCTATAGTTCCTCCAAAAATCATACTTGTTCACGTGATGAACAAGAGCAGCCTTGTCAGCTTCAGATTATTTGTTTTCGCACCTAATATTTTGGATGAATTCGAGCTCTACAACTGCACACCATCAGCGCTGATACTATATATTTGGACAAACATCAATCCCCACTGTTAATATCATAATTGAAGCTATTACAAGGACAGGCCATACTGGCTAACTCCACAGGACCCAATCAATATAATTTCTCTGTATAACAGAATGATGGTGAGAACAAATTTTGACAAGCTACTATGGCAATTACAGTAACAGTCACATAGATCGTCTTAACGCTAGCCATGTTCCGTCACTATTTATTTTGTTATTTCTTTAATCTGCCTCCGATGAAGAAAAATAATACAATCCTCCCAGCCTATGTATTAAAAAAGAACAACTTGGACAGACCTAACCAGAATCCACCTCAGAACTTAAGAGAGTCAAAAAAAAAAAAATTAACTCGATCAGCGAAATACCAAGTCTCACGACACAGCAGGAAGATCTCAAATTTCACATTGTCCCATTTTTCTTTTTTTAAGGAGAAAAACGATACAAGAAATTTCACGAAATTACTCAAAACAAACAACATTTTAAAAAAGACTCATCACGGAACCCTAGACTTCTATAAACGAATCCCCGCCGACAGCTTCTTTAAATAAAATTATTTAAAAAAAAAAAAAAAAAAAAAAAAAAACAACAACAACAGCTAGAAGCCTAGAATCGTAAAAGTGGAAGAGAGCATGGACCTCCGCGGTCACCGGAGACCGGCTGGAGCTCGGAGGCGGCGATCGCGCTGGCCCCACCCGCGCCACCGCCCGGTGGGGCTTCTCCCTGACTCGCGATCTGGTACTCCGATACATTCCTCACGCCCAAGAAAAAGATCTTCAAGGAGTCGCTCAGGAAAACGAGCGCCTCAGCTGAGGAACGAAAGATAGCGTCGAGATCGGCGCCTGAAATCCCTGAAGACCGAGCTCCGAGCAGCCCAAGCCCAGCTCCGCCGATCGGAAACTATTCGATCTCGAGAACCGATATGTAGAGAGGGAGAGAGAGAGGCGAAGGAGGGAGGGAAAGCTTTTTGGGGTTTGGAGAGAGAGGAAGCATTAAATGAGGGCGTTGCAAGGGAGGAAGACAGGAGAGCCAAAAAAACAAACACATTCTCTTCCGCTTCCTTTTGTTACCGTTTTAATAATTAATATTTTGAAATTTTAAACGACCCGGGCCCCGCTCCCGAGTCTTCCGACACAAGCCAGGGCGCGAAGCGCGGCATCTCGATCCGTCCGTGAATACCACCGTATCCTGCAGGCACGTGTACGAAAATTCTATACGGACGACGGATCTGCCGTCCGTTTTGCCTCCACTTGGTGTCCGCACATTGAATGGAGATACGGACGCTTGTACTGGGTGCACGCGTGTCGCGTGCGAGGAGGAAAGAGCAGGAGAAATTATCGCCTGCACTGCGTGCATCAGCGTGGCCGCGCACGGAGTCAATCACAACCGTTGATTTTTGTGATACGATGCATCGAAATGCGCGTTTTGATAAATGGAATCCATAGAATTCAGCGGTCGTCATTGGCTGTGTTCACGCCACGTGGTGCATGGAGGGGCCGGTTTGGTTGGGCATCGGTGAGGAGGGTGTTTTTGGTGATTTGGGGCGAAAGAGAAGAAGACAAAAGACGGAACGGGTGGGTCACGGACAAGGCGATGTCAACTGTGCTCTTTATATTTTTTTTCTTTTCCTCTGCTCCACAGAACGGTAAGCAGTCATTAACTAGCGGAGAGCCGGCAGCCATTGATTTCTCTTTTTTTTTTTTTTTGGTAATACAGAAAAATATTATATTAATTTCCCTTTTTTTTATTCAACCTGGAAGCTAGCTTCTCCAGTTTAGTAGATCTTTTATTCTGTGTTTTTTTAGCCAGTTATCATTGAAGCATTCGATCTATCTCTTTTTTTTTTTTTTTTTTGATAAAATTTATCTCTTTTTAATTTGAAAGATAACACCTTGCCATAAGCTAAAAAGATTATTGACTTTTTAAGTTGATTATCTACGTTAGCTCCTTTTTAAAATTGATTCATATTTATTTTTATAAAATTGTTAAAAAAAACTTCATAATTTTTTGGAGCCACGTGCTCCTATAAAGATAAGTAACATTGCAAATAAAAGAGCAATTTATGTAGCCAACCATGTTAATTTTTTAATTTTTATGATTGCATTTATTGTAAAGTGATATGATGAATTTGGTATACCGAAAAAATAAAAAGAAGAGCAAGATAAAGTAGCTTGGTGAGAAGAAAGAAGCTAGATGAACTATTATTTGAAAAAATTTTATTAGTTTTGATGCATTAGTTTTTCATACAGCAGGAACATTCTAAATGGGTGCTTGATTTGCCACTTCTATTGTTATTGCTTAGGATACCGTCCTACCAACTGACGTACATATTGCTATTTAATTATATGGTCCCACCTCGACAGCACACATGGACTTGACTATATGACAAATAAAAAAAGAAAGAAAAAACAAAGTTACCTGCATATAAATTCCAAATGAACGGAACCTGACCCGTAGTTCAAGAAGAGGCCAGGGACGAGGAGAGAAAATTTTGAAAGCAAGAAGAATCACGAACCATGTATTCTATTATTTGTGTCCACCGCATTATACGGGGGTAATTACATCAACCTCTGATTCACGGCATCCGCTGAGCCTATCAAAGTCAAAAAGGGACGGAGTGTCTTTTTGTCGCCATGTGCACTGGTCTGAAAACTGGCATCGGGACACTCCATGTTCCGCTCCGTTTAATTCTCACAGCTGAAAGCCATCAGTTTAATGTACATTACCTATATCAAAAATATATAAAATATTAAAAATATATATTATTTAAAATATTTTTTATAATAATATATTATAAAATATTAAAAATATTATTATCTAAAATATTATCTAAAATATTTTATAATTACTATGACATATTTTTGAATTAGGAAGATTACGTGATTGATACCGTGATCTCTCCAATTTCCTGTCTGTTTATCTCTTCTTCATCTCTATATGTGGATGTACATGTCATAGTGAAATATATGAAAGATATCTTCTCCATTTATTTTTTTTATATTTCTCCTCCTTTTTCTGCATCTCTCAGACTTTTCTTTTACATGGTATCAGAACAGGGTCGCCATTGATCCAAATCTTTTCCTCGATTAAGTGCTTACAGCAGGTTGTTGCTGAAGCGTCCTCTTGCACGTAGCTGGAGGCAAATAATTGCTACATCCTGTCCTCATCAACATGTCCGATCAAATCGATCAGAGCACCACAATCGAATCTATGATGGATGGTTCGTCATCGACCTTAAATGCTGCGTATGATCCGACATCTTCCTATTTCATCTCACCTTCAGAGAATCCTGGGAATGCCCTTGTGACATCTCTACTCAAGGGACCAAACTATCCTGCATGGCGAAGGGCCATTATCACTGCTCTTCGAGCCAAACGAAAAATTTGGTTCGTTGATGGGACACTTGCACGCCTATAGATGGAGCGCGGGATCATTTTTTCTGGGATACGTGCAATTCAATGGTGATGTCATGGATCTACAACTCTGTTGTACCAGAAATCTATGACAGCATCTTTTTTTTTTAAAGTGCTCGAGATATTTGAGTCGATCTTGAGAAAAGATACTCTCAAGGCAATGCTCTCGCATTCATGAGTTAAAGACCCAAATCTGGAGTTTCAGGCAAGGCAATGATATGACTATTGCCGCTTATTATGCCCATCTTCATGGCTTATGGGAGGAACTTACGGTTTATTCCAAGGTGCCGACTTGTTCGTGTGGAGCCACTAGAGAGATCCAAGTTGAGAAAGAAGAAGAGAGACTACATCAGTTTCTTTTTAGTCTCAAGTACTCCTACGACACATTGCGAGATCAGTTGCTGTCCATGGAGCCATTACCAACAGTTAATAAGGCATATGCCTTATTGATTCGAGGTGAAAAATAGAAGGAAGTCGCCGCTGTTCGAACTTCTCAACCCGAAGCCGCGGCTCTCGCTGTTAAGCCCATGACAGAAAGGGCGAATAAAGAGATCGGCTCTAAGAAAAGGAATAAAAAATATTTTCGATGCGACCACTGCAAGAAGACAGGACATACCCGTGATAGATGCTTCGAGCTAATCGGGTACCATCTGGATGGCAATCCAAAGATCGATTAAGGGTAGAGGCAATGGAGCCGAGACCGGTAGTCAGCACCAAGGAGGGGTTGCTGTGAATGCTACTACACCATTGAATACAAACAGAATCTCTCCAATACCGGGTCTTTCTCCTACACAATATCAGCACTTATTTCCTTTCTTGGACAAGATAAGACTCAAAGTGCTGTAAATTTTGTTGGTAAGACCTCTCTTGGTTCTTTTCATCATTCTTGGATCCTTGATAATGGTGCTTCCGAACACTTAACCTTTTGTAAGTCCTTTCTTCATGATATTGAACCTCTTGACAATGCACTCCCAGTTACTTTACCTAATGGAGTCAATATGCCTGTACATTCATATGGTGATGTTACTTTGACCAATGATATTACCTTGCACTGTACTTTATATGCTCCTAATTTTACTTGTAATCTTGTTTCAGTAAGCAAACTTGCTCGAGAACTTAATTGTGCTGTTCTCTTCTTTTTCACATTTTGTGCTCTACAAGACCTTGCCACGAGGAAGCTGATTGGATTGGGTGAACTCCGGGATGGTCTTTACTAGTTCAAAGGCTTGGCAATACATCCTGCACGGACAAATAAAGTCAATGTTTCGATTAATCTCTGGCATGCTCGGTTAGGACATTGCTCTTACAAGCGTTTGAAACTTGTTCTATTTCTTTCAAATACTTCTTTTGATTCCATAAATAATTGTTGTGACATTTGCTATCGTGCAAAACAGACAAGAAAGCCTTTTTCCTTGAGCATTAATAAATCTGCTTCACCATTTAATTTAGTTCATATTGATATATGGGGACCATATCGCACCCCATTACACACGGGAGCTCATTTCTTTCTCACTATTGTTGATGATTGCACAAGGGCTACTTGGGTTTATCTATTACAAAGAAAATCTGAGGCATACCAATGCTTTGTTAATTTTCATGCTATGGTCAAAAATCATTTTAATGCCAACATTAAATACATACGTAGTGATAACGCTCAAGAGTTTGTAGCCGGACCATTGAAATCACATCTTCTAGAACATGGGATTATATCACAAATTTCTTGTGTTGGGACACCAGAACAAAATAGGGTGGTTGAGCGTCAACATCGACATCTATTAAATGTTGCCCGTGCTCTAAGATTTCAAGCCAACTTGCCTGTGTCATTTTGGGGAGAATGTGTTTTGACTGCCGCCTATTTAATTAACTTGACACCTACACCAAAATTGAATGGCAAGAGTCCCTACGAACTCTTATTTCATAAACCACCCACCTATGATCATCTGAGAGTTTTTGGTAGCCTTTGTTATGTGCATGAGACGTCCAGTGATAAATTTCAACCTCGTTCTCGTGCTTGTGTGTTCGTTGGATACCCTCTTGGTCAAAAGGGCTATCGTGTATATAACCTTGAAACTCATGAAATATTTACTTCAGTGATGTTATCTTTTATGAGAAGACGTTTTCTTATTCTCAAATATTATCTTCTTTTTCTATTATACCTTCTTTTTCACAACCAAATCAGACTGATTATGATGTGGAATTTTCTTTGGCAACCAATAATTTACCTCATGTACCTAATTTAGGTCAGACCCAAGGATAGATTTCAAATCCTATTCTTTCTCATGAGTCAGATCAAACACAAACCAATTCCATTGATTTGAACCAAATGTCAAGTTTGAACAGGACTCTTGATGCAATCGACACTATCTCTCCTGAGCAGGCTTCACCTTCTAAGATCATTGGACCTAATTCACGGCCCGTCAGAGATAGAAAGCAATCCGTTCGATTACAGGACTACATTGTCGATGCCCTAAGAGTGGAGAGACCCCCGGACACATCCGTCAATTCAGTGACCTCAGGTAAGCCTTATCCTATTTCTTGCTACCTTACTTATTCTAAGCTTAATACTTCCCATCAAGCTTTTATTTCAGCTATTACCTCTCATAAAGAACCTAAAATCTTTTCTCAAGCCGTAAAGGATCCTAAGTGGCGAGAAGCAATGGGGCTGAGCTCACTGCTCTCCAGCAAAATGGCACTTGGACTTTGGAGCATCTACCACTCGGAAAGAAACCCATTGGATCGAGATGGGTATACAAAATTAAATACAAGGCCGATGGTTCTATTGAGCGATACAAGGCTCGGTTAGTGGCAAAGGGATACACACAAATAGAAGGCCTTGACTATACTGAGACTTTTGCTCCGGTGGCTAAATTGACTACAGTACGGTGTCTCTTAGCTGTTGCTTCCGCTAAACATTGACAGTTACATCAGTTGGACGTCAACAATGCTTTCCTTCATGACGATCTTCATGAAGAAGTATACATGACACCTCCGCCAGAATTTCTAAAACCAAATGATACACGTGTTTGTCGGTTGCGTAAGTCTCTTTATGGACTCAAGTAAGCATCAAGATAGTGGTTTGAAAAGTTCTCCCACTCCTTGCTCCAATATGGTTGTACTCAATCTACCAAACAGGATGAGGACTCTTTCATTGCCATTCTTGTTTATGTGGATGATATGATTATTACAAGAATAACCCTTCGAAATGTCAGGCACTGAAATAATATTTGCAAGACAAGTTTCACATTAAAGACCTGGGCAACTTAAAATATTTTCTTGGATTAGAAGTGGCACGATCACCTTCAGGCATATTTGTATCACAACGAAAATATACTTTTGAATTCTCCAGAGATCGAAATTATTGGGACCAAGCCCACAAAATTTCCTATGCAGCAACATCTCAAGCTCACGATGGATGATGGAAAACTACTTGATGATCCAGGTCCATATCGTCGATTGCTGGGACGACTCATTTATTTGACTATCACTAGGCCTGATATTGCATACTCGGTGCATGTTCTGACACAGTTTATGCAATCTCCTCGGCAACCACACTTAGACGCAGCCTTCCACATTTTGCGATATTTGAAAGGATCTCCAGATCAAGGCATATTTTTTTCAAGTGTCAACACCTTTCAGTTATATACTTATTGTGATGCAGATTGGGCAGGATGTCCCATGACAAGGCGCTCTACTACAGGTTTCTATATTTCTTTAGGAGATGCTCCGATTTCTTGGCATGCTAAGAAGCAGACAACAGTGTCTCGTTCCTCTGCAGAGGCCGAATATCGGGCTATGGCACACACTATCAGTGAATTACTATGGCTTCGAGCCCTCTTATCCGACCTCAGTGTTTCACATAATAGTCCCATGTTCCTTTATTGCGATAATCAAGCAGCTTTACACGTTGCTGCAAATCCTGTGTTTCATGAGCGGACCAAATACATAGAAATTGATTGTCATTTTGTCAGAGAGCGACTACAATCTCAAGACATTGCTACACGATATGTTCCTACACATTGTTAGCTTGCAGATATCTTTACCAAAGCTCTCGGCTGTGATCATTTTCAAGAGATTTTATGCAAGTTGGGCATTCGAAATCTCTATGCGCCAACTTGAGGGGGACTATTAGGAATGTACATTGCCTATATCAGGAATATACAGAATATTAAGAATGTATATTGTCTAGAATATTTTTTACAATGGCATGTTACAGAATATTAGGAATGTCCATTGTCTAGAATATTGTCTAGAATATTTTATAATTATTATGGCATGTTTTTGAATTAGAAAGATCACGTGATTGATACCGTGATCTCTCCAATTTCCTGCCTGTTTATCTCTTCTTCATCTCTATATATGGATGTACATATCATAGTGAAATATATGAAAGATATTTTCTCTACTTATTTTTTTTATGTTTCTCTCCTTTTTTGCATCTCCAGACTTTTCTTTTACACTACAAGCGCTTAAAAATCATCTAATGGTGAATCACCTTCCAGCCATTTGATTTAAATTCGAACTGATGAATTGCTTAAATAAGACCACTCCGTGCAGCTTGTAATTCAGGAAGCAGGACGAAGATTATTTGAATTTCTTCTTGTGGCAGCACATATAGCATTACCCTCGTGGTTTCTTATGATGAAGTCTACACTTCAGCCCAAGAAGTTTTAAAATCCACTTTAACCACAGGTGGAGGATTATGAGACAATATATGGATAATATTTAGATAAGTTGTAAGGACTTAATTATATTGACGTATTTAGTTTCATATTAATTATTCATAAAAAAGATTATAGATATTTATATAGAATTAAGGAGTTTAAATAATATCTTTTAGTTGATCTTTTTAAATAAAATCTTAAATTATTGTAAATGATATCAAAGTCAATTCAGCTTATAGTCCACATAAATTATAGAATACTTTAGCATAGATTCATTAGAATTAACCATGAGCTAATTATGGTATTTATGAATAAAATTGCATAAATTTGGATTCTTAACCTGCAAGGATGCCAATACTTAAATAAGAGGAGTATGGGAGTACGTGAGGATCCATATTGATATATATTTAGTCCCAAATCGATTATTTATTGAGAAAATCTTGAATACTTGTATAGGATCAAAGAATCTAAATAATATCTTCCGTTTGATTTTTTTAAATGAGGTCCTAAATTATTACACATCGAGCTGTTAATTTTTTGGTCCCATAGATCATTAGGGTCAACTTAATTTTTCGTTGTGCTGAAGCATTCATCAACTAATAAGATGATAAGTGGGGATAGCATTATTTTGTTTGCTCTAAAAATAAGCACTCATTTCTAGCGTTTTCAGATAGCCAATATAGTATAACTAAATAAGAGATCAATTGTACTCACAAAGCAGGTGATTAGAACAACGTTCAATAAGTGATCGAGTTTCCAATCAATAACGTGATATGTTACATACTAATTATGATGAAATCTCCAACATGAAGATACTATATCACACAGTATCCAAGCAAGAAGCAAATTTGACACAACCTACTGTAGTCATGTGACTCAAATGACTCGTTGCGTGGTAAACTGATGGCTCAAGCAAAGACTTGGCTACCACTTGAATCATGTAATTCCTGCCATTTCAACGACACCTACACGATCAAAACCATATAAACAAAGAAAAAGAGTCAGTCTTAACATCGATATCTCCCTTGAATATGCGACGTGTCATGTCATTCAGGTGACCACTTTTGTCATCGCCAGTAAATTGATTTGTTAGCATGGTGTTAGGTCGGCTCCAAGGGTTGGAATCATTGAACATTTGATCGAAAATAATGATTTTTTTAGGACAACTTTACCGAAATTTTATCCAAAGCGAGTTACGCCGTAACCAAAAAAAATTATAGAATCATCAAGTATTAAAAAATTTAGCCATGACTCTTGAATTCATCGTCATCAAAACATCTCCATCGATTTGACTCCCATCAGTGAACATAAAGGACAAGCCTTTCATTCAAACGAGTCCGAGGCACTCTTCAAATTGGAAGCCTATCCATGTTTGGTAAAGCTAATCGCTTTGTTAGGCGGACCTAGCTTCTTTGGTTGGCCAAACTCTAGACCGTCCATGTGGAATCAAGAAAATGCTGGCAACTAGTTGCCATAACTGTCCTCACTTGTCTCCCTTCATTCTCACAACATCTTTATTTATGCCAACCGCATATTTAGTTGGAGCAAGTAACAATCTAAGGACCTCTTTTTCAAAAAATAAAAAATAAAAAATAAAAGCACGACCCCTCTTTGGAGAATTATATACTCGATAGTATTCATACTGTATATGCAGTCAAATCATAATCACCCATTCTCGTAGCAGTATATCAACATAAGTATTTGATGAATAAGATTCATAGAAATGAATGAATGTGATCGGCAGTGTGCACGATCATGTCGTGCATTTGTGCATGATATAATCTTTTTTTTCTAATTGGGCTAAGCTCCAAACTTTAGGATTACAGAAGGTTGAGTCAAATCCAGGTGCAGAAAAAAAACCATAATCCAACCTAACTTGGCAGTAAACCTCGAACTGGCCTAATAATTTATTGGTCCAAGTGCTAGCCTAAGATCTAATCGAGTCACGTCTGTCCTTGCCGTGTTGGGATTTCACCCAACCCACTCTGCACCGAGCCTATCCAAGAAAGCAAAGCAGTCTCCATCCCAGCAAAGCAACAACTACCTGAAACAAATTCATAGCCTACCACCATGACAACCAGAAGTGGGCGGCCCCACGGAAGAAATGGTTCTATGCAAAGTCAACATGCGAGCTACCTAATAACTATCTTGCAGCATGTTAATTGGATAGTTTGGCACTTTATAGATTCACTCGTTCTCCACAAGTTTGACCTTTTAATGACCATTTTAAAGGTGATAACTAACAGTGTTTTGTTAAAAATTGGCAAATAAATTAAGCCTGAGGAGATGCCAAAGTCCCATTGGTCCTCATGAAGGCTATCATTAGTTTAGTTGCATGACGTGTGTTCCATTATACATAGACAGAATGAAAGTGGTGCAAACTGGGCTACCACGTGTGTGTTGAAATTTTAGCTAAGGTAATTTGCATGCTTCTTGCTAACTTTTATGCTTCTAGAAGTTCAATTCGATGCAGTGGTGACAATTTGCATGCGAGGTCTTATGAGAACATGACGTTGAGAAGAATTTTGGGGCAACATTACTGTACCAAGCGAACCATGTGCCTGGCCGAGATGCTCTTTTTTCTAATCAACTTTGGGTAACATATGTAGATTAGTGACAAACATCAGAATATCAGATAGAAAATTGTGCTGCCATTAGAATCAAATTCTAATGGCAAGATTAATATACCCTACAATGATGGTCGATGGTGGCAGAGAAAGAATTGAATTGTCATTTGGGGGATTTGTCCGGAGAAGGTTATTGTTATTGTTGATGCATGCACTCCCAGTGAACAAAGCAAACTTACCCATGATCATCAAACCAACTACTGATAGCAATCCTCAAGATAAAAGGATGCAAAATATGCTAGTTTGGTGAAATCAATTATCATGGCATCATTCCTTTATAAGAGTTAGGGTCCTGCTTCAGTGTGTTTTTTTTTTTTAACAAAAAAAAAAAAAAAAAAATCTTTGCAAAGTCTTTCAACTTCTTCAATGGAACCAAAAGCAATGATAATTATCAATTGTCGACTCAATCAATACTAAACTTTTCTGACTTCATTCATGCCTGGTAAGAACATGGAAACCTGTCACCTTTTTTTTGGAAGAAAGCAGATTAAACTAGGCTCCTCTATGATGCATGGACCGTGCCATAGAGTATTGTGCATCTCTCGAAGATAGCCATCAGAAAATATCTATTAAATAACATGTACTATCTATGATACAGTGCATGCCTGTGGACTGCCTCGTGTAATAGCCATCTCTTTCTAACAATAGCCATCAAAGGCTACATAGCACTTTACATTTCGGCCTGTTCATCATAGAGAATCCGTGCTCAAGCAAATTAACCTCCATCATCCCATTATCCATCACTCACCATGGGAACATGGAATGAATGCCTTATTATCATTTGGCAGCAAGGCCAGAAACCATTTTAAATGGACGGTTCCTATCTGTTCTTATCTTGGATACATCATGTTTTCCTTCTCCTGATAGGCAATGGCCTTTTGTTTGAAAGAAAAGCCAAGAGCATTTAGTGGAGAAATTATTGAGGGAGAAAAGACAAGAAGTGGACGTAAGGACTTGTTGTTAGCAGGGCCACCACCCAAATAAATCTTGAACAGATTGTTTTGGGACTTCCAGCCAAATAATTAGAATGGAAGTTTTTTTATTTTTATTTCAAAATTCAACTCCCTCAACCAAACATATCTAGGTGTTTCTGAAAAGGATTATCTAAAAAGAGAAATACTGAAGTGATCAAAACTTCCTTTCATGTGAAGGCTTATTGATATTTATTGCTCGTGGCGGAAACATAACTTTCCTCTTGCAATGATGGACTCATTTGGTTTATAAAAAATTTTTACCTCACTAGAATATATTTTCAGCAATTGATATTTGAGTATCTTGTACCTAAAAAATAGTTTTATATGTTTGATTGATCATGAAAAATAGGAAGTACAATTTCTAGAGTGATTTATATCTGGTTGAGTATTTATTTTCTAAAAAAATTATGTAAAATAACTTATATGCCCTTAATAAGTTGATTACAAGAAAAAAAAAAAAAACATAAACCACTACGATTAAGGTATTTTTTAGAAAAAATTGGTTTTTTTCTTGATTCACAATCTTAAAGAAACCGAGTCTTCTATATACCAAATGTGATTCTATGTTCTATAGGAGGTGGGAAACTTATTAACATGGGAAAGCTACTTTCTCATCTCTTTTATTTGAAAATCCCAACCAAATAAGCTACGTTGTTATTTTCCAGTTGACCACACTCTCTCCTCTTCCTACGAACCAAACCAATCCAGTATATTTCATTTCTCTAGCTTAATAAACAATCCATCATCACGATTGAGCAGCAATGGATGGCTCAAATGCAACTCCTTTCAGATTCAAAATGAGTTGACCATTGAACAGATTTTTTTTTTTTTTTGATGAAAAGGGGAGGTATAAGCACCCAGATTCTTAGCCATGGGACAGAATAATAGCAGTGCTAATTGTCTACTCTTGTAGGATTCAATTCTTTGGCTTTTACATGACCATAGGTTTGAAGGATTAAAAGCTGGCATGGAGGGCAACATCATGAGCATCACAATCCCACTCTTCTTGCATGTTCACTCACACCCCATGATTTCCACCACCTATAGGATAAGAAAGTGAGCTGATGAAACAAATATCTCAAAAGAGACGGATGGAGAAGTTTTCTTACCTGAGTGCTCTACAAGGATAGGAAATTCATAATGGGTGTAAAGCCATCTTGTGTTTTGCACGAAGTTTTTTGTGGATCGTCTATGTTATGTATCTAAATTATCTCTGCTTAGACTACTATTATATCTTAGTATATAGAACAGAACTTATGTAACATGTGGTCGTGAGTTTTTATTTAATGAATCAAGGGTGATGCTCTTTAACCCCCCCCCCAAAAAAAAAAATTTGCCTTGCTCTCATCTTTAGTCTTCACAGAAAGCTAGCACGACTTTCTGCATCAAATTTCAACTTCTAATGATCCTCCACCTAGAGGACATATCCATCCAAGTATTAAAATCCTCACCTTGCTACATCTGGTCATGATCAGTTCTGAACATGCCATCTGCATAACTTAGAGAGTTGTAACACTGTAGCTTATAGCCAAGGGTGCATGCAGAGATGTGTCAGCCACCGTCCGCTTGTTCTTTGAATGACATGAAGAGATACCAGGCATGTGAATGGAGCCTTCCCACTAGTGCTTCATATCATGTCCCCTTCTATGGTCCCACCCCAAATCAATCAATTGTAAGGGGGAAAGGGATGGCACCCTTTGTGACAAGCCTTACAAGAATAAGTAATCCTTTGACCACCATGAGACATCTTTACATCCATCACACAATTGCTTGTAGACATGTAGCAGGGACCTCCACATGAATAGGGAATGCATGGTCGAGCTGACATGCTCTTCCATTTATCACTCTGATGCCAAGATACATGCAAATAGAGCTCAATTATGTCAGCCACAGTGACTGAGGTGTTCCACAATCGTTTGCAACTTTTTAGAGAGACAAATGGCCAACATTACAGAAGTTGGATCACGTCTGGTGCCATGTTTTTTTTTTTTCTTTTGATGATAATCTGGTGCCACGTTATGTCTGAAAAATGGTACAATAATCGTCTAGATTGTACAAGATCAAAGAGAAGTTACATGAAACAAGTAGTGATGCAGTTTTTTGCTATGATTGAACTGTTGTTGAGAGAATAATTCATATCAAATTTCAAGTAGAGGGCATTTTAATGAGAGAATTCTGGTAAAGCGAAAGCAAAGAAATAGCAGGCATGGGAGGATCCCTTGGCCAGATAAAGCATATGAATAGCAGAAGTCAACAGTAGAAAGGATGTAATTATTGGTGCAACCGCGATGAGGGGGCTGTGAGCTCCTCAGTGTAAACGCTCCAATCCACTATCAAGATGGCATGATTTGACAGTTAGCCACCATTACTAGTAGCACAATCTTTAGATATGTGTTGTCAAACGAATTAGATTCCACTACAAACAGATGCTGCAAATAGCAATAAAAGATATAATTTTCCATTTTTTAGGCATAACATATGGTTAATATTGGCATCCACAGCAATGGGGCATTCTGATTTGGAAAAAAACTAATTCATTGCAGGAACACTTTGATTAAAAACCATTAACAAATCAGAAGTACAAAACTAATTCTATAGCAAAAAAGAATGATCAGCTGTGTTTGAGACCCATGAATGTTGAAAGGTCGGATGAGAGTCAATAGTGTCATAAAAGAATAATGAACAAAAGCATGTATCAGCTATGGCCATTCATCACCCCATAATTGATCCAGGAGGACATGTATCAGCTAAGGCCATTCATCACTCCATAATTGATGCAGGAGGATAAATTGTAAGCCTGATGCAATTTGAATTTCTGAGCATGAATTTCCAAGCAACAGGAACCTCTTGAAAGCACTCCATCCTATTCAGAGAGGCAAGAATCCATGTAAAATTGAACCCTGAGAACAAGTTAGACAAAAAGGATAAGCACAACCGAAGCTTATCTCATTGACTAACATACAATGATGGATCAGTTTGACAGCTCCTACTGGAACAAGCAGATGCAATCAGCATAAAGGGTTCATTCCTTCTATCCTACATTGAGAATGGTTTAGAACAACGAAGGATAGGAGGAAAAATGTTATGATAGTGCTGTTCACAGTGCATGGGTAGATGTCACAAACAAGCAGCAATATACCAGTTGACCGAAGAATGACGATACTGCTGCCAGTTTCATCAAGCACATACTTTAATCCATAGAAAAGAACTTACGATTGTCAGAAAAAATGATTCTATAGAAAAAGCAGCTTCTTTCATGCCATGGTGTTTTTAATATTGCACGAGAACCAAACATAATATGTTACATCTGATCATGCAGAGATGTCCTATAATCTGAGATAACAAGCTATAATGAGTCACAAGTCATGTTCCTTTAAATAATGATTAATCACAAAAACCAATCAACCCTCTAGAACAGGCATGATCTCTTTAATAAGTCACATACACAGATGAATTTGAGGTCAGGCACATCAAGGTACAAGCCCAACATTCACAAGGAATATAAAATCCAAATTCACATTCAAATCCAACAAGTGCATTTTTTAAACTCTATAGCATCAATTTAGAGAAGTGACCTGATTCTGGCTTTTAATCCTTCGATTAGATGGACCACATGCACGAATTTATAGCATCCTTCAACATGTTGAGTTTCTAAATTGATTCTCAGCCTTAATGATCCTTAGGATGATGGATATGTCAAATCCAGAGTACATGCACATTTATAAGGTTGTTATTATTTTATACTTTTCTCTTGCCTTATTTTGACTTAAAAACAAAAAATCTTTCGTGTACAGTACTTCAATTAGTTAAGGTATGATAAGAAATCCAACACGTAATATTAGATTACAAACATAACACATAGTACATCAGTAGCACTAGCATATTAGGAGAAGGCTGAGCCTTGATGATAATGGCATAAAGTACACTAAAAAAAGTAATTTGTCGATACAGGTATGATACATAACATAACATGCAAAATACATATTAAATGCATATCCAAGTTAGTATTTCAAAACAACCAAACTCACACCCGATTCAATAGACAATGGATCCTGCAAACAGAATTCAAGCCTGACTTAATAAGTTTGTTGTCCAGGTTTTACATACTGCTTACAACCCTATATGGCACGAAGCAAATTCAACCACTAGTGGGTAACAAAATGGCAGAGGATCAAGAAACTGAAGAAACAAAAGAATGACATCTGGGCCGAGAGTTACTTTGGCACATACAGAAGTTACTTTGACACATATGGAGCAACATACCTAGAGAACTCAAAAGGGCTGAAAATGAAAGCAAGGAGCATATCAAGGCGTAAGGGCATAGAAAAGGTTTGAGTATATAAAAGTGGGTAAAAAGAAACTCTTCTTTTACTTTGCTTAATGGTTAAAAAGAAATTTCAGCACACCAATTTTGTGGTGATTGTGGAACCTGAGATGAATAAAAAGCAAAGAGCATAGAAGACCTGTTCATGATGGAAAGACCTCAGAAGGTTCTGAAAAGAGGTTCAGGCAGCAGATCATGCTATAAGATGGTGCAAAAATAGCACGTCTCCAGAACAAGAAAAAAACAGTAAGTGCCCATACGGGTTCAAACCTGCATGATAACACCAGAAATGTCCTCCTAGAGGTAACAACAAAGAATTAATAGAAATAATGAGATTCTCCAAAATGGATTCGTGAGGATCAGAAAATGAAAGGGAATTAGGTCGATTTTAGTGGAATGTGATGATACCTGGGCTTGTCACTAACTCAGTAATACAGCTCTTCCAAAACATTAGATAACAAGCCAGGCAGCATGATATGAGGCTAGTACAGTAGATATGATCCTTCCTTGAAAATCCTTGCCAAAGAAAAGGTTGGACCCAAAGAGGTAACTATAGGGGCTTCCAGTTTCTCCTTTCTGATTTCAAAAGCCCCACTCAATCCAGCAGATGATGAAACCAGGGATAGGATTGAACTCCCTCAAACAAGGAAGAAAACCAATTGGTTCGACCAAATTTGGTGATTCATGCTGCCAATGAGCAATAATACACAGAACTCTAGGCCCAAACTAAATTGGTTGGCTACCGTAGCATCATGATGAGGGATTACGTCAGTGAAATCCAATTAAGGCAATGAACAATGAATGGCTCACTCATGCAAAAAAAGTTTACAAGCCAGTTTTGAGAGCTCAGGATTCCTTTGATAATGGATAACATGTAATTTGAACAAGTGTTGGAAAATTGCCAATATACAGTAATCTCCCACAATGGGTGAAACCCTAATAATTCAATTACATTGAGCTATAAACTTTCATCTCTAACATGCAATTATGATATGGGAAAGTTAAAAAGGATGCAGACAAAAAACCATGAACTTCAAATACAAGAAAATATACTTATACAAAACATAACTTATATACTATAAGAAAATTCAAGAACATGATTAGAATTTGTTTCTAAATACACAATGTTCTGGTCTTAAAGAGGTCCACCAGTAAATTCTAAATCACTACTTAAGATACTCTCATTGATTTTTTTTTTTTTTTTTTTAACTGCTATCTTCATGTTTAATGCAGCATAAGTGCACATCGAAACATTTAAACAAAAAGAGAGTCCTTTAAGACCACGGAATGGACGCCTTAGATTTTTTTTTCCTCTTTAAGGTAAACATATTCATCAACCAGGTTCTGTGCATAGTCTACCATATGCGACAACCCCATTTTCCAAAGATTCTTTTCTATCCTTTCCCTTCTATATTGTAATTATTAATGCTTGTTAATTAAATTTCTAAGTCACTGCTTCAAAGATAGTCATATTGATTTTTTACTGTTATGTTTCCTGTTTAATTTTCTGACAGTGCATAATCAAAATTTAGAACAGTAGGATAAGTCAGAGAAGACAATGGACTTGGCATATTAAATTTGTCTCCATTATGGCAAACATAAGCACTATGTTCCTGTTTAATGTTCTGTCAGTGCATAATTTAGATTTAGAACAGTAGGAGAAGTCAGGGAAGATTACGGACTTGGCATATTAGATTTGTTTCCATTATGGGAAACATATTAATCGAGTAGGTTTCTTGCATAGTCTACCATATACAACAACCCTGTTTTCCAACTCAATCGCTTTCTATTTTATCCTTCTATTCGGTGCTTTATTGATGCTCATTGGTTTTTTTTCCATCTTCTTGGGGGAGCCAGGAACAGTAGTAAACTGTAAGTTGTTAGCGAAAAGGATCCCAAGAGTATTTACTCTATTTCGTCTGTTAACCTTATTGCTGAAGCAAGAAACAATCACACTCTCAAAATTCTTTGAAGTTAAGCAGAAAAAGACACAGAAGTCTTCTTTGATATTCAAGGTTGTATTCCAGATGTTGCTATGGATTCTGACTAAGATTAATATGTACTATCTTCATTTTCCGGTTCATTGACATTCAATGAAGAAAATTCTGTTTTTCTGTCCTTCGTAGAACTGAAGTCTCTTAAACAGAGTTAAATCCCCCTTCTTTTCTTTGCAAGGTTTGTGAAATCATAACTGCTAACATGACAGACAGAAAACTAGGCAAACTAGCATTATATAGGTCACTGACCTCCCTTAGAAGATCTAAAACACATATATCAAAAGAACTTGATAATATAAGCACCTAATCAGGTTCACATTATTCCTTTACACATGACGCAGACTGCTAAAGCTAAGATCATAACAAAATCAATTATTACTAAGACTAATAAACATGTAAAGTAATTAATACCTCAGGATAAAATAACAAGACCAAGGTAAATGGATCCGCATAGAAACGCAAATGATATCAGACCCCTGCAAGCAAAATCAACAATGATTATTTAGTAGAGCAATAGAAATCATGCATGCTACCATGAAAGTCTCCTTCATGTATATAAACAGAGAAGTCATTTCACAAATAAATTGTATTCTAGGAACAGAATCTCACCAAATAACCCCCCATCCAACACCATTACAAGGGCAAGGGCAAATCTCAGCAAATTTCTCAGCATCACTTGAGTGGACTCTTCGGGATATTAAATCATCATAGATATCTGCAACAGGAGCTGATTCTTATGGGACTGATTTTGGTGAACTCCAGATATTCCATCCAACTTATAGGTGCTGAATAGTTGGTTTGTCCATAATAATTTAGTTGAATAAAATCTAGGTAATAATCATGCTTACCATAAACTGAAAATAAGCTGTTCATTACACCTGCAGTTTGCAAAGAAGCACATGTAATTTCTCTGAGCTATGCTACAAGTCATGTCCAATGAATAATCATAAAGAAAAGAAAATATGCAGGTAGACAGGTTCGCACCTATGAACAAAATGACATAGCGAAGAATGTGGACCTTTGTAGTTTCTTGTAAAACCCAAACAATTGCAAGAAATATGATAAAGCCTAGACAATTACATGCTCATATATTAATTTTGCGCAGATCTTGAACATCAGGTTATGTATTTTGATTAAAGTAAAATGATCATATATACACACCTATGCACAGTCCTCGAAGAGTCCACTGCATGATCCACAATAATATAATCAGAGATACATCCAGAAGATGAGTGTCGAGGGGGAAAGAAACATAACAAATTGACTTTCCATCTAAGACTTTGGTAAAGAAGTGGATGACGAAGAAAATAATGGAAGCTAATAGAAACTTGTTTTAATTAAATCAACTGCTCACATTTTCAGCAACAAAGAGGACAACAATCAGCGCGACTATAAAGCAACCAGCTGCAATTCTTGTAGTGAGAAGGTTTGTAGATGCAAGTATGAAAACCATTCCCCAAAATGATGACCCTAGATCTGGATTGTAAAGAGCAGAATATTTTATTACAAGGGCCATCAAGAACCAATAATGATATTGATATTGTATGGCACATTAAGCAAGATCTACATAAGAAATTCTGGCAACTGGATTTTCCAAGCTTCATATCAAGGAATATTGCACATTGAAACTAGAAACAATGAACAATTAGAGAAGGAAAAATGCATTACATCCAGCAGGCAAAATTAACCAGTAGATGCCACCACGGGTTTGCGTGACCCCACCCTCATTGGCATGAACCTGCATACCCTCCACCTGCATTGAAGATGAAAACTATGAATAGGCTGTTGGAATGTCCAAAAAGGCATCATGATATGTAAAATGATAAGTTGGGCATGGATTAGCATTTGATCAAAACACCACATATTGATATTAGAATACGTAAATGCATGTATAGCAGCTCCATGAATAAAATCACAACACTACAGATTCACTTCACTGAGGGAGGGCAAAATTTAACACATGATGATCATTAGATCCAGAAGTTTGGTAGCCTGTCTTGAAAGCACACAAGCACTATGAGTTTCTAGAAGATCTGTTATGACAATAATCAAGAAGAATGCTACAATACATATTCAGTAAAAGTGTTGATTAAAAAAAAACACTTTCGCACTTAGTGACACCAGTTAGACATTTGGAAATCAGGACTTCTTTATTTAGGCCAACTATTTTGTGCAACTATTAGGTTACTTCAACGAGGCTCAGTAGTCTACTAAAAGAAGCAAAACAGAGAATTGCTTGAATTAATTGAAACATGATACGATGTGCTTGATATTGCTCCAACATGGTGAGATCCAGAGCATGTTTAAGATAGACATAATTGAGAACATCCAAAACCCGCATGCATCTACCAAAAAGAATTCTCGAGCAAAACAATCAAGCTACTCATTCCAGATCACATCAAACTGATGCAGACCAAGGGGGATTACATGTCTGTGCATTAGATATGCTCTGAATTGGAATTCACAAAGAGTATTTTAACTTCATACCTGCCCACATGTCAGTTTGCACGCAAGAGCATGGCTGGTCTCGTGGAGAAATACGGTGATGAGCTTGAAAGGAGTCAGCAAAATCGTCCTCCACAACTACAAGTAGTTCACGACATGACACACCAAACAACACCGCAATATTAGGAGAAATATGCCTCATTTAAAACAGCACGGCAGAAGATGCCAAGGCAAAACTAGATCCAATCAAAGGGGAGAGTTTGTCACAACCAATCGGCATCTTCGCTATATTGGGACTTTTATGTAAAAATCTACGGACCTTTATAGGTCTCCAACGCAGAAAATAGACAAACTTTAGTAAAAAGTTCAGTTGAACCGACTTCAGCAGTGTCCTTTAGGCTTTATTGAGTAGGAAAGGGGGTAAAGGGGGTTTCTGTGTCTCGCCCAGAGGAAAGAAAAGAATAAAAGTTAAACGGGAGATTGGAATACTGGAGAGGGAGGAGGTGGTGAGGTCGGAGAGAGACATACGGCGAGGATGACGACGGTGAAGACGCTGATGGTTGCGATGAAGACGACCTGATCGTGATCGCAGCAGTGCTTGAGCTCCCAATTCGCCATCTTCGCTCCTCTCTCTCTCTCTCCCCCCCCCCCTCCCCACGACCCTGAGATTTGTCCCAGGAAAATAAACCAGACCGACAATTGAGAAAATGGGAAGTAAATATGGCCGATCTACCGAGAACACGAGAGGGAAAACCAGGCCACCTCCCGGCGAGTTGGTGAACGTAGACGTAGGGGAGGTTGGTGGTGGAAGGAAGGAAGTGGGTTGGCCAATCCGCGTTGAAAACTCGAGATTCCCAAAAGAGAGAGAGGGAGAGGGCGTGTGTGGGAGAAAAGATCTCAAGGGGGAAAAATAAATTGGATTGGCTCAGGAAACTTCGGAACAAAAAGATGGAAAGGTCTTCGATTATTATTATCATTAGTATCAGTATTGGAGAGATATACTGGGCTTGCCACTTGTGCTATTTATTACTTTTTTTGGCATTAATTTATTGGGTTTTTGCTTGGCGGATGTGGTCAAACATGGGCAGACTGCGTCCGGGCACCGTAGACTCAACCATGCGCATGTCCCAGAGGACAGCTCTGCGGTAATATAGCACAGGTCCAGCAAGCTGAAAACAGTCTGAAAAAGGCCAGCTGCGAGGAGAAGTGCTTATGCGATCAAGACGGACATGCAAAAATTTGGGAAAAAAAAATTAGAAGGTTGGAGCCGTCGCCCTTCGGTCTTTAATTTTTTATATTTTTAAAAAATAAAAAATAAAAATCTTATTTTAATTTTTAAATTTTAGAAAATATAAATATGATTCATATGGTTAATTATTTTTTGAAATATAAATATGTTGGGGGACGATAACGATGGCAACAGTGCTCCAAGGAGACAACAAAGTTAACAACGGTGTTGTAATAGTTTATGACAGAGTTAGTGATGATAACGATGATGATGATATCATCAATAATGATAAAAAAATATTAATAATATAATATAAATAATAACAATGAAGATGATGATATGATTAAACAGCAACGATCTAATAGAAAAGATGTTAAATATATAATAAAAATAAAAATGATGAAAATAATTATACTGTGCCAGCATAAATGATTGTAGCGAATGCCCCAACAATATGATAAAAGTATGATGATGGTGATAATGGTAAGATGAACACGATGAAAATCGTGATAACAGCGAGTGACGATGACGAAGATGATAACGATGATAGAGCTAGTGTTGATGGTAACGATAAAAAAATAATTTTTTTATTTTCAAAATATTAAAAATTAAAAAATTTTATTTTAATTTAAAAAATAAAAATAATTTTTAAATAACATCAAACATATTCTTTATTTTGATTTCAATAAATTTTATATTAAAAAAAAAAAAAAAAAAAAAGATGATGCCAGCTCCCCTCCCTACCCCGACCATCCTCTTTCATTTTTTTTTTCTTTCTTTTTCTCGCGGAGAGCCAAGCCTGGCCTAAACTCTTGCGACTAATTATATCACTTTGTTTGGGCGGCTCAAACTCTCCCCCTGCATTCGAAATTTGAATAGTAGGCTATAAAAACAGGATAGAACAAGTTGAAGCTTTTACTAATTACCTACAGTCATCCTAAATATCATGGATATTTCTCTTTTATAATTCAACATTATGTCACATGTCATCCCAAATGCGACCTTAAAAAGATATAAATGGAAGAGAGAGTATTTGGGATAAATTGGAGAAAATATATGAAAATTTTTTGATCCATATCTTTGGACTGCATTTTTCCTTATTTACAGGAGAATACATGGTACAAAATCACTCAATCAATCAATCATTTACATATGGTAGATAATCAAATTAAGTTGTTATACTTACAAGATTCTTTGGCATCCTCGGATTTTGTCAAATCATGTCTAATGTTATGGAGATCTCCCGTCAATCTTCAATCAAAGATTCTAATGATTCCCTTATGTTGGAAAATCGATGCTAATCATGCCCAACTTGCTAATTTTGCTCTTTAATCTATTTCTTCCAACAGATTTGGTAAATATATCTATCAATTGGTGTTCCATGGCGATATATGGAGTAAAAATTATCTTGGTTTACGACTCACGGACAAAATGGCAATCTACATCATCTCAATAGGAATGCAAGATTATTGAAGTAATATGCATGGAAGCTTGGTTGCCACATTTCATCTCAATAGAAGCATCATGATCAAAGCCTATATCCTCAAGTTTTTAACCATACCAACATGTTGTCAATGCCATTGCTTTATACTCTGCTTCAATACTTGAGCAAAATATTATCCTCTGCTTTTTACTCTTCCATGCAAACAACTTGCCTCCAACTACGGTACAATATTCAGTGTAGATTGCTTTATCCATCGGACAACCGACCAAAGCAGTATCAGATTACCCAGAAATCTTCAAGTGACTATTCTTGCACCATAGGATACCATATTGGCTAGCATAAATAGTACAATATTGGCAAGCATCAAACCGTTCACCCATGCAAGCACAAGCATCCAAAGAAAATTCCACCCAATTTGAATAGTTCCAAAATCAATTGAAAAACCCTTCTGCTGACAGTGCCACTGAGCTTGAAAGAAATGGAAAGGACTTCCAAAACTTAGCAAAAGCATACTCCCACGCAGCAGTATTAGTCATATCAAGTATGGACATGGATCAAGATGTCATCTTATATATAGCCAGATCAAACCCAGTGAGATGTCTTATTTGTCACCAAACAACAATGCAGAGCTTCCTCTGCTAACCAACCATTTCCCCTGCACAACGTACCTGTAGGATAATGCTTAACAAGGACTAAAAAGAACCAAGAACCAAAACCTTGTACATTGCAAAGTTTAGATTGCAACCCCGGGTTTCTGGAACTAAATAAGCAATACATGTTCCCACACATGGTTAATACTAACACCCCAGTAAAGCAATACTACATTTTTGATACTCATCATTCTATTTTCAGAAACACTGCCCTTAATTGGTAGGGTATGATCTGATTGATGGAATAGAATCTGAACATCACACTTGGTCAATATATTGTCACGTTGACAATGTATCCTGCAATCTTTGCCCACAAATATAATAAACTCCAGCATCCATGCTTGTTTCATCAGAACCCCAGAAGATTGTTTAGCAATATATAATGATGGAGCAACCATGGCAGAAGAACTGTACCGGTTTTTTTCTGCAGCACTGACTCCCCACTAAATAAGTGTCCGTTTTCCTTTTTGCCTTTTCTTTTTCTTTCCCCTACCAAACCAACCCCCCCCCCCCCCCCCCCCTCTCTCTCTCTCTCTGTGTGCGCGCGCGCGTGTGGATCTGTCAAAAACCTTTCAGTGACCATATCCATGAGATGTAATTTTAATATTATCCCCAACGTTGAAATTTGTCCATATGCTAAGCTACGCTTATAAGAACTGACAAACCTCCATTACCCAAGTTGTATAACCCCGTAGAAAGAAGTCCTTGTATCACAAAACAATTTAAAAAACACTTGAAGAGTAAACACTTCTAGAAATCAACAAATCTGACATCATAACATATCATAGCAGAATGCAAAGGTTGCTTATCCCTAAATTGAAACTTCTCTTATTTTATTGAAAAATAATCAAGTTGGGAAGCGATATTTTAGAATGAAGAATTTGGAGTTACAAACTGTGCTTTTCTAAGTAAACCTGCGCAAGAAGATTTCTGCCCTAACAATATGTTTTATTGTATGAAAAAAAAGAATAGGAAAGTAATTGTTGAACTCCTAAACATTAAATGGCATAACCAGAGCTTCATATGTTGCCAAACTCAAAACCAGATCTTTAAGTATTAGTTTGCCGATTGTAATTTTCCAATCCACATTTTTCTGAATCTATATTCAAAAATACAAGAATTAAATAAAATTAGAGATGACAATGACATTCTTCATCCAATATTTGCTGGTTTCAAGATGATCATACAGTTAAAGGAATGATTCTAATAATTCAAACAAATTAATATCATGATCAAGGCATGTAAAAAGCCGTTAAAACATTACTATATGGCATTGTTATCAGTGCAAAAGCAAAGTTAGCGACGAGATTGATAGAATTTTAAGATCATTTGGTCAGGATAAGAAAAGTTCCACGTTACTAGTTGATATAAAGTATATATTGAATATATATCATATATAGGCTCGCAATCATTGATGAAATGATAGTGCAGTGAATGGGTTTTTCTGACAGTCACTGTTTTTCTATGTGACAGTGCATAAGACTTAAAATCAGCTTCTTACAGATATCAACAGAGTGAATAAAAGAATACAAGGTAGAATTGAGCAGTTGGATTTTCCTAACACTGATATATTAAACTGAAATGGCAATATGCCACTAGATGAAATTGAAGCAGCAATACTGTTAGATTCAATCACTTAGTAACTTTATTGGCTGATAAGTTGAGATATTTTAACCATCATATATATACACTGAATGCTGGCATGTCAAAAAAAACACTGGATTTTGATTAATAGTCCTAGCCAACCCACCTAGCAGACCACCCTATTTCTCTCCCTGTGACTATGCGATGTTTCACTCATCGCAAAAGTCCTACCTCCCCACGAAACACAACAAGATAAACCATTGAATTTTGAATAATGGTCCCCATCAGCTTACATAGTGTGCCACTACTCTCATTGTATGAGAAATATGTTTCACCTTGAGTTCCTCCAGCAAGAGATGTGCATGTAAAAACTAGTCATATATACTTAATAGTAAAAACCACAAGGGAATAAATAAATAAATCCATCCCACATGTCTTTGTGTCAATCTGAAGCACTCATCTGATGCTCTTTTTAAAATATCCATCCTGATATCAGACAAGGGTCAAGAAGGTACACTAATTATAATGACATTGGTTGATAAAAGCACTAGAAGTGACACATGAGACCTTTTAAAATATCATCCTCAACCCTCATGAAAAACTATCTAATGTTATACACAAATACATTCATGTGTCACTAAGGAACCAGCATTTTCTCTTAAAATAACTTTAAATCCTTCAATCTAGATATGATAATATGTAAGTAATGCGAAATCAATTCTGAAGATGTTGTTTTTGCTGCTTCAGGCTCCAGTTTTCCTGTTACTAACTAAATCAGGCTGAGCAGTCTCTTGGACCAGGGATAGATAAGACACAGATTGGAGCCAAAATCGAGCACAACCCCAAGGAGTTAAGATATAATTAACATGCAGAATCTCAAGTCAGCTTACCTTCTAAGGACCCAACTTAGCAATTTATCAATAATTTCCCTAACACAAGTTCATCATGAGCATAGGATTTCGGCTACTCAATGTTTATATAATAATATCCACTAATGGCCCAACTCCTTCTCTTCAGTCAAGGTACACTGCTGTTCTATTATCATATATCAGATGCTGCCCATTAACCCTATACATATAGCATCACTAAAGCTGACTCCAATACCGACATCAATGCCACCTATGTCAGTACAAAGTAATATACTGCATTAACATATATTAGTATGATATCTGATAAGGATATGATTGATAAATACTTCTTTTGAATCACCAAAGCTGTCCTTCAAAAATCTGAATCACTGAATCTAAATGCTGATAAATATATCAAATTGTACCCCATCTCCAAAAGTGAACTAAGAATCCATAACTGTATATATAATGATTGCGAGAACTAATACTGGTGATGATATAATCAAGAAAAAAAGTAACATTTGCGGAACATCGTAACAGACCCATATCACAGTATTTGATACAAAGGATTTAAGCTACATTTGGATGCCAACAGAGTACCTGAAACAAAACTTTTTTTTTTTTTTTGTTGGGGGGGTGGGGTGGTCTGCATGACATAAATTATTCCAAGTTTCATTTCCTTGTTCCCACTTTCACATAAACTACGAGAACATAGGTATGATACAAAAGGGGAAAAAAAAAACATATAAATGCCCTCCGAATAATGTAGAGAAATCAAGAACTAACTGATGTTTTGAACAGCTTAGGATCACTATATTGTGAAGTAGTTCATTTGGCAATTATACACTTCGAAGCTGATGAGGCACCTGTCTGGAATCCTAGATGCATAGGTGCCACACAATAGATAGGATACCCTGACCAAACTTGTAATCGGCTGAGAATGAGAACACCATTCCTGCCTAATGGGAATTGGTTTAAGTTTTCTAATTCCAATTCTAAACAACCAAAAAGTGGCTATCAGGTATTTTAAAACACTATCGTTTAAATAAGCATGCATGCAAGAGCCTTGCTAGGTGTTGTGCTGCAAGAGAGAGAGAGAGAGAGAGAGAATTTTTCAATGCCAGACCTCAATGAAACTCATGAATTAGGAGAAAAAATTAATCTGAAACCATGAAAGCTTCAATTTAACCAGCTCTATTCTGACCATCCAAGTTAACAAAAACATTAGAAAGGCCATTATTGGAACAACTTCGCCACCAGCCTAGTGAAATCAAAATGTCATCACGAATCAACATAACTACTGCTGAAACCAGAAAAATTGACCAGCAAAATTTTGAATACTAACATATAGAAAATTCAAATTAAAAGGGTCCAACCGAACTCCTATATGAACTGTCCTCCTTACCGATAACACCTTAGCTCTTGAAAGATCCTCTTCTTTTGTTCTCCTCCATCTGCCCAAAAATCTTTATCGCCATCATGTTTTCCTCAAAGTACCGTGCATAAGGATGACCCTTTGGAACGAGCCTTCGGTACTTCTGGAAATGCTTCTCGGCCTCATCCTTCTTCCTCAACAAAGTATATATAATCCCCTGGCACAGATAAGGCCTGAAATCCCTCGGCTCCTCCTTCACCAATTCATCATATATCTTGAGAGCCTCGTCATACTTCCCTTCGATGACCCTGATCTGAGCGACCAGCAGCTTGAAATCCCTCAAGTCCTCTTTTTTCTTTGCCTTCTTGCACATCTCCATGGCCTCCTCGACTCTCTTCAGAATGCCGTCCAGCTCCTCGTGGGAAGAATCCGACTGGGAGGCGGCCATGACGAGCCCGTGGTAGGCCTCGACGCAGAAGGGGTCCCGCTCAAGGATCTCCTGGAACCCCTTCTTCGCTGTCTCGGCGTCGCCACTATAGTTCTGAAAGTGGGCCTTGAGGAGTGGGAGGTCCCCTTCGTCGGGTTCGAGAGCGATGAGGCGGTCGACGATGTCGATTGCCTCGGGGAGCTTCTGGGACCTGACCTTGAGCTCCATCAGGGCTCGGAGGGAGCGGATGTCGTCGGGGTGGGAGTCGAGGTACTCCTCGAGGGTGCGTTCCTTCTCGTCTTCGGTGAGGGTGTCGGATTGGACGGTGGCAGGAGGGGGGGAGACGGCGGTGGCGGGGGCGGGGCATTGGAAGCGAGCGAGGAGGAGGGCGGCGGCGGCAGTGAGGACGACGCCGGCGGGGCGGATGAGAGAAGAAAGGGGGTCTAGGGTTTTGGGGGAAGGGTTGTGGGAAGTATAGGAGGCGCGGAGGGAGAGGGGGCGTCTGGGTTTGGCGGATAAGGGTTTAACGGGGAGGAGGTGTTTGGAGAAGGCGGGGCGGGAAAGGAGGGGGGGTGGAGAGGGGTGGGGTGGTGACGGAGTCGGCAAACGGATTCCATTCTTTGCTTCGACGAGGAGGAATGGAATTGGAGTCCCGATCGATTGGGGAAAGGAAGTGGGGGAGGACTACGGAGCTCGGACGAGTCGGAGTCGAGCAGCGGTCGGACAAACGTGTTGCGCAAGGATTAAATTAAATCAAAACAAAAAAAATCCCTGGTAGCATCTTCAAACATTTATTTAAAAAAAAAAAAAATGTTTTAATGATATTTCAGAAATATGGCATAATTTATGAATCGGTAAACATGAATATTTTCGTTGAAATGGCCGGCTAATTGTACCTTTTTATTCCACATTTTGCTACACCGGCCTTTGACATATTGATATAACAATGTAGCAGAAAAGTTGCAATCCTTGTATTCATTGTATGATCCCTTTTTGATGAAGCATGCAGTTTAGCTATCTGTGTGTGATATTTACAACCGTAAAAATTTATATCAATGACATGGGATAAGATCAGATCGGTCTACAATCATCATGGAGAAAAATGAAACAAAATATGAAAGAAAAATTAAAAAATATATATTTTTATTAATAAATCAAAAATATTTTTAAATCATAAAGTTGATAGCCAAAATATTACGACTCTCCCCCAGATGAGAGGACTCAAATCTACCATGTAGGTGCACTCATATGGAAGGAGATGGTAGCTTTACCACAAGATTGAAGATATCAAATGTGAGTCACACATTCACATTATGACAAAAATTTTATGATCTTTATTTACGTAAAGGACAATATAGCTACTCTCTCCATATACATCTGTTGTAAAATCATCATATTCAAACACGCACATAGTGCGCGTATACATACATACATATATATATACATACATATATACATACACACACGTATGTATGAATAATGAATACATGTATTTTTTTATTTTTTGATAAACTATGCATACATATAATTTTCTAAAGCCCATCCTGATTCAGAAACCAACTTTTACTCTAGCCCATTAATTTAGTCTTGGCCTAAACTCTAATGATTAGAAAAGACAAAACACCTATGCATGGGAATAAGATGGGGTAACCAACTAGGACAAGATTGATTTTGGAACAAACAACAAAAATATAATCCCAAATAAACAGGGACTCGATAAATCGGCAACATCATCTAATTTATATTATTAAAATTATGAAAGCAATCCCATAATTATATGAGCTATATTATATTAAGTGTTGGGTGGATGTCTGGCCAGGACACCACCTCCCAAGATCCTTTCAGTACCACGCGATGCAGCAGGAAGAAAGAAGAAACAAAACAAAAGGAAAAACAATCAAAATACGTGGATCAGCCACAAAAGGGCTCGCCTCCACGGGACATGCAAACTTCACTATGAAAAGAAAATTTTACAAGAGGAGACCTCACCCTCAACCCTTGTACACCCAATTCTCTCTCACATGAAGTTCCCCTCACAAAGCTCTCTCTCTCTTGGAGACCCCCTGAACCCCTGAAGAGCCTGGCGACCGCTGTCCAGGAGCCTCCTGCTCCTTCTCTCACAGCGCCTCACGCCTCTCTCTCTCTCTCCTCGGTTCGTACGGCGGCGAGAAACCAAACCGCTCGTTCTCTGTTGTGTCTCAGGCCTTTTAAAGCCTTAAACATAGGTTAGAGGGTGATTAGGAATCCTTAATCAAGCCAAATCACGTCCCAAGCCGTCCGATCAACACCGGGAGCTCTCTGGACCCTTAGATCGCGCTCCGGTCCACGGAATAGGGCCGTGGACCGTGAGAATCGAGTGGGAAACGTCCACGCGGTCCACAGGCCGCGCCGTGGACTACCCGGTCCACGGTGGACCGGGGCAAGGGCCAGCAGGCCGCTGGGTCGCGCGTCCCGCGCGGGCCTGGGCCTGGGTCGCGCGTCCCGCGCGGGCCTGGGCCTGGGACGCGCGTCCCGCGCGGGCCTGGGTCCCGCGTCCCGCCCGGGCCTGGGTCCCGCGTCCCACGCGGGCCAGCGGGCCTGGGACGCGCGTCCCGCGCGCCGCCGCCTGCGGCCGCGCCGCTGCCGCCCGCCGCCGGTCGCCGGCGGTCCTCCGCCGCCTCGGTTTTCGTGCTATCTTCGAAAGCTCGTATCTTCTCCATCCGAGCTCCGATTCAGGTGATCTTGGTCTCGTTGGACTCCGTTTTTCGCCGCGAACCTCACTGTGGGCTCAATGTGGGCTGAATCTCGAGGCGTCAAATCCTAACAATCTCCACCTCGACTCGATATTCGGCCTCCTCCAAACTTCGAGAGCATCTGGATCTCCTCGCCCCCATGCCCTGGGGCAATCGCCTGCTGATCATGGATGGGCAAACATGGGAGTCGAGCCAAGCTGCTCGATCCTATCTCCGTCGTATGCTGTGCTCCTCCTGACCTGAGACCTGCTCGGGGCATCATCCTGCGGCAATAGGAATCTTACCTTGCGACGTCGCCTCTCGTCCTCCCGAGTCTCTTGTCTCATGCCCGATCCGCCTCCTGGAGCTCCACCTCGCTCTGGGCTCCACCTGGCTCCCGATGCTTCACCTCGCACTGGGCTCCCTGCCAGGTAATAATGTCCTCTGCTCCCCTTCTTCCCCTCCAGCACAATCCTATCGCCGCGTAGCACCCTCAGGATTCCTCCACCAGCTACCGTCCTGTAGCCTCTCGAATCCAGTCTGCTAAGTGAGATAAGATTCCGCCTGAAATCGGGTATGTATCGGACCTCCCCCAATCTCCTCACTGCACCGTCATGTGTCCTCCAGCTGACCGTCCCAATGCCTCTGATCGCACAGCTCGATCCATTCGGCAGATATACAGTGCTCTCACTGTTCTCCAGGGAGTCAAACTGCTCCTCTCTGCAACACACATGATAGGGGCATGCAGAATCTAATATCCACTGCTGGGAAGAAGTAGATACCTCGTCAGATATCTCCAGGACATCTCCATCTGAATCACTGCCGGCCGTCGCTACAGCAGCCACCGTCCGATTTTTCAGTTGAGGGCAATCTCTGGCTAGATGCCCCAACTCCTCACACCGGTAACACCTGATTTTGCTCAAGTCCCTCCTGGACTTAGACCGCCCTCGATGCGATCTCCTATCGCTCCGTCTACCGCCTCCTGCACCTCCAGAAGCCACCAAAGCTGAGCTATCGACACCTGAGCTCAAAGCTGGGTTCTCCCTCCTGAGAACCTCGTTCTGGAGTATCGCCGCGGTGACCTCGTCCATCTTGATAGTGCTCTTCCCCACTAGAAGAGCAGTCACCAAGGACTCGTACGAAGAAGGAAGCGACGCCAGCAAAACCAGCGCCCTGGTCTTCTCCTCAACATTCTCACCAATGCTGAGAAGGTCGGTGAGGATCTTCTGGAAGTGGCTCAGATGCTCCTGCACGCTCTGTCCCTCAGTCATCCGCAGTTGGTAAAACTGCCTCCAGAGGAAAAGAGTGTTGGTGAGAGACTTCGCCATGTACAACTCCTCGAGCTTCGACCATAGCACCGTCGGGGAAGTCTCGCTCAGCACATGGATCACCACCTCATCCGCCAGGTACATACGGATGGTACTCACCGCCTGCATCTGTAGCCGTTTCCAATCCCGCACCTCCATGGTGGTCGGTTTCTCATCGCACAAGAGAGCTTCGATCAACCCCTGTTGGATGAGCACGTCCTTCACCCTTGCTTGCCACAAGGAGAAATTGCTCTTACCATCAAACTTGTTGATCTCCATCCTGATTGTTCCTGTTTTCTCCATCTTCAGTCTTGCTCACCACCACTGCAATCTGCGTTCTTGTACCGCCTTGCTCTGATACCACTTGTTGGGTGGATGTCTGGCCAGGACACCACCTCCCAAGATCCTTTCAGTACCACGCGATGCAGCAGGAAGAAAGAAGAAACAAAACAAAAGGAAAAACAATCAAAATACGTGGATCAGCCACAAAAGGGCTCGCCTCCACGGGGCATGCAAACTTCACTATGAAAAGAAAATTTTACAAGAGGAGACCTCACCCTCAACCCTTGTACACCCAATTCTCTCTCACATGAAGTTCCCCTCACAAAAGCTCTCTCTCTCTTGGAGACCCCCTGAACCCCTGAAGAGCCTGGCGACCGCTGTCCAGGAGCCTCCTGCTCCTTCTCTCACAGCGCCTCACGCCTCTCTCTCTCTCTCCTCGGTTCGTACGGCGGCGAGAAACCAAACCGCTCGTTCTCTGTTGTGTCTCAGGCCTTTTAAAGCCTTAAACATAGGTTAGAGGGTGATTAGGAATCCTTAATCAAGCCAAATCACGTCCCAAGCCGTCCGATCAACACCGGGAGCTCTCTGGACCCTTAGATCGCGCTCCGGTCCACGGAATAGGGCCGTGGACCGTGAGAATCGAGTGGGAAACGTCCACGCGGTCCACAGGCCGCGCCGTGGACTACCCGGTCCACGGTGGACCGGGGCAAGGGCCAGCAGGCCGCTGGGTCGCGCGTCCCGCGCGGGCCTGGGCCTGGGTCGCGCGTCCCGCGCGGGCCTGGGTCCCGCGTCCCGCCCGGGCCTGGGTCCCGCGTCCCACGCGGGCCAGCGGGCCTGGGACGCGCGTCCCGCGCGCCGCCGCCTGCGGCCGCGCCGCTGCCGCCCGCCGCCGGTCGCCGGCGGTCCTCCGCCGCCTCGGTTTTCGTGCTATCTTCGAAAGCTCGTATCTTCTCCATCCGAGCTCCGATTCAGGTGATCTTGGTCTCGTTGGACTCCGTTTTTCGCCGCGAACCTCACTGTGGCTCAATGTGGCTGAATCTCGAGGCGTCAAATCCTAACATAAGAATGCCATTAATCTAAATTATTTTTTTCAATGAATAACATGAATGTAATCATTATTTTCAATAATAGCATCTGTCTACCACATTCTTGCCAATATCTTGATCTATGAATAGACAATGTCAAACAAAAAGGTAGGTTCTATATGGAGTTCAATTCAAAGCTCATCACTTGGATCTAGTACTAACCATGCAGATATTGTAGGACTTTAGAGAAGAGATATATGTGCAATTATTTCTTGTTTTGATGAATAATGTAGTTGTTTCATGCATCATAAAAGCATCATATATAATTCCGTAGCAGATCTTGAATTGCTTTAGCTATGTTCGTTCGGTAAAATTTCATTAAATCGAGATGCATATGTAGCCGATGGCAATCAAAGAACTTGGATGTTACACCATTTTTATAGATTGATTTGATGAAGAGTGCTCTTTCGTTGTTACATCATTTAATGATACATTGATGCAAGTAAAAAGAGTTAAAACATGAGGTGAGCGTGTGTTAACGTATCATAAGGAGCTAATGCAAACCTTTTTGTATTTTTTGAGCAGTTGTTTTTATAGCTTCATAACTACGTTTATCCTCTTGCATAGGTATATAATAATTGAGAAAAGTACATTACAAATGTCAACATAGTCAAAATCGGTGATGGTTGACATTTCATTTGTTAAACAGATTCCCAATTGCCGTCTTTCTATTTGTTTGCTCTTTGTCTCCAATCTCATCTCAGACATTTAAACAAATAAGCCGGGTTTTATAATAAAGACAAGCAAGTTTATACTTCTTTACTTTAGAGAGAGAGAAAGAGAGCGAGAGTCGATTCAAAGCGCCTAAAATATTTTTCTTGACAATTTTTCTTAAAATTGCTTTTAAATTAGGTGTTCCGTGATCCTTGCACTATGGCATTGCACAATACATTTAATTAAAAAAAATTTTTATCCACCCTTTCAATTGAGAAAAAAATATACTACTTCATCGAATCGGGCAATATAGCTTAATTAATAATTAGAAAGACATTTAATATAACTCAATTTTTTTTATTTTTTTTAACAAAAATATTTTTTTCTTCAAAACATCATCTTTACTTTATTTTGATCATGCTTGATCAAAATATTATAAATAATAATAATAAATTATAATAATCGATAGAATGTTATATGAATAAATATAAATTATAATAATGATATGACATCTATAGTATTGATATGACATCTTTTTACACTATATGAATAATTATCAGAAAGTAATATTACTAACATAAGATATCATACCACATAACAAGATGTCAGAACATTATTCGAGATATTATAAGATTCACAAGAAGTCATATAAGGCATCGAAAAGTAATAATAGTTTTTTTTTATTCTATAACATCTTAAAAAATATATATGACTGATATCCTATTGGTTATTATTATTTTTGTATTTTGAAGAAAAAAGATATTTTTATAATAAAAAAATTAAAAAAAATTAGCTATATTAAATATTTGCTCCATTATTAATTATGTTAAGTGGTCGATCCAATGAAATAGTGCACTTTTTTTTTATTGGAAGAAATGGACAAAAATTTTTCCACCTAATTAACATCCATGGAAGTTGTTTGGCCCACCAAGCCATTTTTTCAACCGCAAATTGTAGTGCAAGTTTTAATAGCTTTGCATGCTATCAATGGAGTATGTTGGGATAGATCTCATCACTTAGCCGACCTTCATCTACGCCTTCCTAATGACTAAGTATGCGACAACTTTTTTTTTCCTCATCTCCAAACCAATTAAGCATACTATGTTATGAATTGAGCCAACTGAGATTAATGGGATCTGACCAAGTCGACATTCGACCGACTTGGTCTGATATAAAATCAACAATTGACTGAGAATGATTCAATATATAGTTAGTATCTGATCAACGACTTCCTTGACGTTATGCCGACTATCTCAATCCCATAAATTTGAAGATCAAATAATGGTTATTCGACACGAACATTAACTACTTACGATTGTGGGTACGATAGTCGCCTACGATCTACTCACTATTCAGTCTTAATGCGGTTAATGAGATAATCACTCAGTAAATACCATAACTCTCATATTTCGAATATTCAGAGATGAAAGTTACACAGCAATAACAGTTTTTACTCTATAAATAGTGGTAAGTAACGAGGGATCTAGCAAGTGAGATTAATTATAAATTTTTGGGTTCTTTCTTTTAACTCTTTACTATTGTTTTTTTTTCTGACTGATTTTAAGTATCGAAAAAATTTTATCGGATAATTTTTGATAAAAAAAATTATTTTTTAAATTTTTTACTGTCCAATATTTAGATACAATAATTTGGAGATTGGCAGCAACGTAATACAACCGTAGCTCGATGACAACCAAGGGAAAAAAAAAAAAGGGCGAGCGCAATGCAATTTGAATTTACAAAGCACCAAGCTTAACTTGTTTGATACGAAAGATGTATGAAGGAGATTGATTGATTTCAATGGTTTGTGATAATTGTGATGTGGGACGACCATTACAACGAATATTTATTCGACAAAAGATGCGAGTGTTGCCTGTATCCTATGTCCTCTACCTTCCACCACCACGTCCACCATGGCCCCCACCCGTCCGTCTCTCCCTCCCGAATCTCCTCCTTCACTTGCCATGGCATCCCAACTAAATCTCCGATCTCACCCTCGTGCCCTCAAAATTAACACCATCTCCGCCTCTATCTCCACCAAGACCTATCTATCCAACCTCAACTGCACCCTCATCAAGCACACCCACCAATGGAGCTACCCCACCTCACCTATGACCTCTTCCTTGACAACTCCACTCACCTCACCTCACCTATTTAATCGTGAGCTAGCTCCTCTCTTATGGTGACTTTGTCTAGATCACCTATCACTTTTTTCACTCCCACCCTGCTGTCTCCTCCCCCACTTGCCCCCACCACCTCCTCCTCTATAATTGTTCGGAAAGAGTGGCTAGTGTTTCGCTTGGAGAAAAGAAAGCACCGGACCACATCCTCAATTTATTTATTTATTTATTTGAACTTTGAGTTAGAAGTATCTATCCAGCGGCAGGCTGTACAACCAAGTTGGCAGACCGAGCCTCAAAATAATTTCTCATCATATCCGTTTCCAATTCGATCCTATGCATTATTTTTATTTTTATTTTTTTTTTTGAATTGCCGCCTCCTTAGTCTCGTCTTGGATGGCTTTTATGATGCACCGCTGATGCGGTGTGAGGTATAATTTCCCTTCGACCGGCCTTACTGCGCGGCAAACCAACATATTTGACCAAATAACCCCCTACCAAAAATTCTGCGGTCACACCATATCACGAAATTTCTAGAAAGAAAATGTGAAATCTTGCTATAAATGGACGCTCGCCCTTATTTTCTTACCGCTTTTCACCTCTGGAACGTCACCAACCTTCAGCGTCCACCGCCCTCCATCGCCAATGGCAGCAACACCCGTCGAGGTCTGCGTCAAGGCCGCCGCCGGCGCTCCGGACATCCTCGGCGACTGTGAGTCTCTCTCTTCTCTCTCCCCCTTGTTTGACGATCTCGCTTAAATTTCACCTCTGATCAGTTTCTTTTATGCTTTCTTATTGATCGGGAAAAACGATAGGCCCTTTTAGCCAGAGGGTTCTTCTTACGCTGGAGGAGAAGAAGGTGCCCCACGAGAAGAAGCTGATTAACGTCGAAAACAAGCCCGATTGGTAAGCTTTTTTCTTTTTTTCTTTTTTTTTTGTGATTTTTTGGGTTCTAAATAAATTGCTTTTGTGATGAGTTATTGTTACGAATATGGGTTTCTGTGGATGGGGTGACGGTTTCAGGTTCTTGACGATCAGTCCCGAGGGGAAGGTGCCGGTGTTCAAGTGCGACGATGACAAATGGGTTCCCGATTCGGATGTCATCACCCAGATCATCGAGGAGAAATACCCCAACCCTTCTTTTGTTACTCCCCAGGAGTTCTCGTCGGTGTAAGTCTTGTTTTTTCTTCTTCTTCTTCTTCTTTTTTTTTTTTTTGCTCCTTTCGTAGAATTCGATTTGATTCCAGTCATCTTGACATTGGTTAGATAGTCTGTATTTGTGGAGAGTAGTGTAGATATTGGATGGCATCCCCGTTCTTGTGATTTGGGTTTTTAGTTTTGATTTCTACTTAAAAAAAATATAATTAAGAGATTGTAATAGATTAGGCCTTAGAGTGAACAACCATCCCCCCGCCCTTTCTCTCTCAAAATATATATATATATGTATATGTAGATATATGTATGTAGTATGTATGTATGCATGCATGCATATACGTATATGTATATATGTATTTATTAGACTCTCTACAATTGCATTTAAGGTTCAATTGAACGCCTTGAATTAAGGCCTTAAAACTTCAAACGAACAATAATAGATGCAGAACAACTAAATTTATTGTTGTAAGAGTCGAGGCTGCAGAATGAGCGGGACTCACTGAGGGATGACCGTCTGTGCTAAACTTGAAGGATCAAGTTTTACTCCGAGGCTTACGACATCCTGGTGGTTTATATATAATTTCACTGGCTTTGAAGCAAATTTGGCTTCAATCTCTTCATGATAATAGGAAGCGTAATGTGGTGCAAGCATTATAATGAAAAGGTGTCATCATTACATCAAGTCAAGCAATTTAGAAATGTATGTGAACAAATTGTGTTTTGGGTGACATGTTGTAAATGTCCACTGATCAATGAATCTTCTACAAGAGCTGTCGTAAATGCTTTCTTTTCAAATTTGCTTTGGTGGAATACTTGTATGATGTCTTAGTAAACCTCTGGAGCTAGCAGCTTTTTCTCAATATGTTGACAAGGGCTCTTTTCACAAAGTGTGAAGCCAGGTCAAACGATATAACTACACACACAACAAAAGAAGAAGAAGAAGAAGAATGCAATTTTCTCTTATTGGGTTGAACAGAGAAAATTTGCATAGAGGATTGTACAGAAGTAGTTGTGTAAGATATCTTTTTAGATCTTTACTTAATGCGAAGGAAAATTTTTATGCATTATGAAAAAATCTGAGCTCTATATTCTTGCATTGTTCTCTGTCTATGAGGGAGTTCTTTTCGTTGCCAAAAATTCGAAGGGAAGAATCCCTGTAACTTAATTGGATAATGTTTTTTTACTCTCTCAGCATCCATATAGAGATTTAATTTGTGCATTTGACTTTGTTATTTGTTAGTTGATGAAAGGGGAGGGAAGAAAACTGCCAAGTCTTTTCCTAATTCTGTACTACTAAACAAAGATATCAACCTTTAGTGAAAATTTTCAAAAAAGATATATAGAAATTAACTGTCCAAGTTTTTAAGAAGGAATATGTAGGTGGTTTTGTTGGATCATGCAACGGGTTAAACATAAAGGTTCTCTGTCACATAATTAGAAAACTACAGATGGTTATAGATTAAGTTGCCTTTCCATTTTTTTATTAGTTTTGGATTTCTGAGAGATGAATGCTTCTTTCAACTAATAAACCTATGGAACAAATGTCTGCTTAATGTCTGACAGACCATTATTCATTAATGTGTGAAGTCCTTTATTTATATGAGCCTTGATGAGGTATACATGGAGGAGAGGAGGTCAGTGATGGAGAGAGAAATCAAATTAAGAAGAAATGGGTTTCTTCTATAACTTTTCTTAATGAGTGATGATTCTAGATGCTGTGCTTGGCAGAATAGATAGATACTCGTAACCAAATTGATTCATGCCTTTATCTGGTTGGCCTTATTATGAAAGAGATCATTAAATAGTTCTCCTTAGTAGGCATGGTCTGTGAGCATCAGGAGGGTTATGCCTTGTGATTGGGAGAAAATAAATTACCATGTTCTTTGTGCTACTATCTTTGGGTGTGGCTTGTGAGCGTGAAGAGGGGCTTGTTTCCAAGATTTAAAAAAAAAAGTTCCACATGAACATCTGAGTCTGGATCATAGCTGTAAACAAGTTGTTCATACTTCCTTTCTGAACTAGCTTGATGCTTATTGGGTCAATGGAATGAAGAAACTGGAATCCTTTTATGGTTTGAAATAAGTGGGTATCTGTAACACCTTTTCTGATATATCCATTCACTTAGAAAAATACCTTCCCTTATAAAGTGTATTGTGCTGCTTGCTTCAGAACATCAAAGTTTAGTAAATATTTTCAGAGCTTCGGTCTTTTAGCTTTGGATATTCAACTATTCAGCCATCTAACTTTTTTCTATATTCACTTCAGGGGATCAAAAATATTCCCGTCTTTTGTCAAGTTCTTGAAAAGCAAGGATCCCAATGATGGGTCGGAACAAGCATTGCTTGATGAATTGCGTGCACTGGATGAGCATCTCAAAGCTCATGTAAAATATTGACCTTTCTGATTCCTCTCTCTCCCTCTCTCTCTCCACCCCCCCCCCCCTTCCCCTCTTCCTCCATCGTAGGGCTAGCTTGAATGCTTAAGGCCATAAAAAGACCTGCATGCATCTACAACTTAGACTGCGTGCATATAAATATTTCTTTCTAAATACTTGTGTAGTGTGTTACCGCTTCTTCAATACTGGCATATCGTGATTGAGCTCTGATGCTGGCAGGGTCCATATGTTAATGGTGAAAATATATCTGCAGTTGACTTGAGCTTGGCACCTAAGTTGTTCCATCTTGAGATCGTCCTTGATCATTTTAAAGGATGGAAGATACCAGAAAATTTGACATATGTTCATGCTTACATGAAGGTATGAACAAAACCTTTCTGAACTTTATTTGTTCATCTTCTTTCTCTGGTTGACTTCTGTTCTTGTACATTGTTTTTATCCTTAAATTTTTACTGCAAAGGCTTCTTTCTGGCAATACCTTTCAGTGGTTAATGCTGCACATCTGTCCTTGAAGCACAGTTTATTCTGTTTAGGTTGTTGTAAAGTCTAAGCATCGCATTTGGAGTTTGATCACATTTTCTGTATTTGCATTACTATCGGCCTTTTTAGCATTCAGAAATGTGTCTTTGTCTGGTTATGGTGTCTTTTTAGGATGGAGTGTGTAACCTTGATCTCATAAGTTGCTTCTCATTGAGCTAGGGTTTATTTTGGTGGCATTTTACTGATCCTCTAGATCCTTTTTCTTTCAAAACTGATTTTAGTGGAAATTTACTGATCCTCTACATTGACCATGTTATTGATGAAAGAATTCTTGGTAATAATTGAATTTAGTTGTCTTTTGTGGAATTTCTCTTGGCATTTGGTCCTGTTTTCTAGATCTTGCACTATATGGGATTATCTTTAGTTAATGGTTACCAACTAGTTCTAATTCTCCTCTCTTTTCATACACTGTAATGAGGATATTTCTTTGTGCTCTTTATTGTTTCTCACTTTCCATTGCTTAATTACCATATAATGATTAAAATACATTAAATTCTTGTCTTCTCCAAAGTTTTTTTAAATATTGTCTGTATTGATCTTTGAAGATTGACGGTCTGGGGGATCTATAGGCATTTGTGAACCTGACTAGTACTGAGAGATCTAACTCTCTGAGTCTGATCTTTCTGTTCTCATCAAGTTGCTGATTTGTGAAGAAAACATTGCATCAGAAGCATTTATTTTTCATGATGGTCATCATGATTTTCTTGAATTTTCAAACGTACATCAAGGCATGTGCCTTCTGTCGTAAGCCAGGATCCTTGGCAAGGGTTGAAAAATGAACTATACTTCAGTACAATACTTCCATACTGAGGCATATTGAGGGTGTACTAATATCATATTGTACTGTGTACCGAGATATATTGTTAAATCATGAGTTGAAACAAGTGCACATGATTGTACACACCATACTAAATCGTGACCAGTATGCTTCACTACTATGATATTTCAAACCTTGCCTGTTAGCATAATGTGTAAGAGGTTTGGGTGATTTGACAATAAGTATAGCTCATTGCGTGCATCTATCTGACATTTATGTGGTGACTTCTTATCTTAAGAGTTGACATTATGGCTCATCCCAGTTCTGTAAGTCTTGTGGTCTCAGTCTTATCATTCACTTTGTAGTGATCAAACTGGAATGCCCATTATCAGTACCTTAGATTTGTGGTTTTGTTCTTCTTTTTTTCCCCATTGGAATGTTTTATGTGATGCTGAATGGTATTATCTTCTTGAGTAAAAATTGAAGAACAATCTTCCATGACTTGATTCTTTTTATTGTTATTCATAGCCTTATCAATTGTTCAGCTAATTGGGTTCACTATGTTGTTGATCTTTCTTTCAGGACTGCTTCAGTTTGATACATATCTATGCTGGATAAGCTTCTAGGACTTTTATTTATTATGTTTGAGATGTGCGGGTGTGTGTGCAAGCACGTGTGGGGTTGTGTGCTCCCATGTGCGTGGTGGGGATTGAATGATTGCTTAACGTTGAGGAAAGATGGTGTTGTTGAGAGTGATTTCAGCCTGCTGTGTTTATCTGTTGTGTTATCTCTGTAAAGACTCACAACGTAAATAATTGCGGTATTCTCAAACTAAAAGTAGCTATTGGAGATTGTTATCCATGGTTTTTTTTCACTAGAAATAGTCTATCCTAATAAAAGAAAATGAAATATTTTGAGCTATGCACTGGCTCGGGAAAAACCATGCAGCATAGGACTAGAGGCAAACTGATGAGATATCTTAAATTATGCATGTTATTGTGGGAACTGATGCAGTATTTTCGTAAAACCTAGTCATTCTACTTCAATGGAGAAAGCTTAGCTGTTCAAGCTATTAGCTATGCCTGCTATTAGAACGACTACTCAAGAAAGAGATATGTGTATTTTTAAAATGTCTTTACGAACTTTGTGGATTTGTTATTGCTGCTAATTCAGAGAATATTGCCTGGGTTCTTTGATTTCTGCTCATATTATTCTATGCTTGGATCATATTAATATATAAATAGTTATTATCCCACTTTTTAGGATTTTGAGTTCCCTTCGTGAAGAAATGTGGTTATATCTACACATGAATTATTTTTGTGGTGCCATATGCTAATTATGTCTCTTTAGGTAGTAATTTTATGTAAAAGTCTTAATGTAACATTCTCATTTTGTCCAGCTACTTTTCAATCGGGAATCATTCATAAAGACCAAGCCAGCAAAGGAGCACGTGATCGCTGGATGGGCACCCAAAGTTAATGCTTGATGCTTAATGCTTAATGCTTGAGTTTAGTGTGAAGTCGGTTAGGTCAGTGCTGTCGGAGCCCTGGTGCAATAAATAGCCTCTTGCTTTAACTGGGTTTAAGCATTTGCCGCTGTTATGCTTTTGCTACCTTATACCATGGCTTGAAATAATAAATATTTCTCATATGAGTTAAGGACCAATGCAATAGTGTTTGTCTGCTTCCATGTTATTTTGTTCTTGTCTACATTTATATTAGTAAGCTAGTTTTGTGCCCGCTCATTATGTGCAAGTTTTAGGTCACATAATTTATCATGTTATGAAATCAATCATTTAATGTGATAAATAATAAATAAAAAATAATTATGAAATTGATGTTGATAAACAATCTATAATATTCTTAAATGAAGGACAATGAATATAAAGCTATGATAATATGAATATAGATGGTGATATTCTATGATCAGCATTCTTAACATGGTTATAGATTTTGCTTTCAAGTATCGTCTCTTGATTAATAATACATAAAAAATAATCAAAGAAAAAGAAAATCTATTCTCTTATCGAAGGTCTTTTCTAAACACCATTTGATACACAGTCAAATCCAAACAAAAGCATCATTTGAATATCCAAATGATTGTAGAGTAAAATGACAAAGCAAAAAGAAAGCAGTAAAAAAACAACAATGAATAGAAAAAAAAAAGGATAGAAAAAAAAAAGGAAAACTTCTTTGTAACAATATTTAGCCATTGTAAACAACAAATCCATGGAATTCAAAGCGGCAAATCCAAAATAAAATAATATTTATTCATCTAAATTTTTTATGTCAATTCAAATTCTCAGTTATATAGAATGGTAGTGGAATGAAAAGGAAGTAACTATTAATGATTTATTGAACTTCAATTTAATTCATATAAATGGGCTTTAATTGCAAGAATGTAATTATAAATTTTATGGGTTATAATACAATGCTTTTACTCTCTCTTTAGATAGTACTTTTAAGATGCTTTTGATTCAATACTTTAGTAGCATAATGCTTTTCATTCTCTCTCTCTATTTTTAGCCGATGCTTTTAATATTTTTTTAATATTTTAATAATATAATATTTTTCATACACTCTCTCTACTTTCACATATTGTGAAGGTTTTTATTTTGATCCAGATGGTATTAATAGTTGATCATCTTATGCTTATATATATGAACATGTTAAAGTGATAAGCTAATTTCTCTGGGTTTCTAGTTATATATATATATATATATATAGAAATTCCCACTTTCTAGTCCTTAAATTAGGAGTCCATTATTAAACATTGCAATGCCCGTTAGCGAAGCATAACACACAAACATTATTCCCAGCAGATTATGGATCTGTTTAAGCAACGATGAAGTTGCTACGGGAGAAAATTCATAGCATAAACGGAACATATCCTCGTAAGGAAACCGAAAGTATAAGCTCAAACTTCAAAAAAGCATCAAGGTACCAGGGTAGGGTTAACTTCAGAGTGCTTTACCTAATTAATGTTAAAAAAAAATTATTTACAAAAATAACATAATTTTTAACTTATTTATCAGATTGATGTAAAAAAGATAAAATATCATTTTGAATAGTATTTTATCATTGCCACGTCATCCTCCATTTTTCACGTAAACGATGTCAAAATAAATAGTATTTTTTAAAACGTCATTTGAAATGGTATTTTAAAAAACATCATTTGTTTTGACGATTTTAATTTTTTTCAAAAAAAAATAATTTTTTTTTAAAATTTATAAAAAAATTATAATTTTGATAAAAATAAAAATTATCATTTCAAATTAATATCCCGATTTAAAATTATCTTTTTAAAAAAATATCTGAAAAAAATTAGTGTAAAAAAAATTTAAAAATAACGTAAAAAAAGAATTAGAAAGAAATAGAAATTATAATTTTAAATTTTAAGAAAATAAAAATTTTAATTTTAATTCAAATAAAAATCATCATTTCAAATTACAATCGCTTTTTCAAATTATTTTTTTTTAAATATCATAAAAGAAGAAAAAAATGAGAAAAAAATAAAAAACATAATTTTGAATGAATTTTAAAGAATAAAAATTTTAATTTTAATTCAAATAAAAAAGATAATTTTAAATTATTTTGTCCATTTAAAATTAATTTTTTTAAAAAAAATATCTCAAAAAGAAATCATAAAAAATTAAAAAAATAAAAAATACCATAAAAAAGAAAAAATGAGAAAGAAATAAGAAAAAAATAAAAATTATAATTTTGAATTAAAAAAATAAAAATTTTAATTTTAATTCAAATAAAAAATATCATTTCAAATTACTTTCTCTATTTCAAATTAATTTTTTTAAAAAAAATATATCAAAAAAAATAAAAAAATTTAAAAAAGTACCATAAAAAAGTAAAAAATTTAAAAAAATGAAAAAAAAATTATAATTTTTAATTTAAAAGAAATAAAATTTTTAATTTTAATTAAAATAAAAAATATCATTTCAAATTACTTTTTTCATTTCAAATTATTTTTTTTAAAAAATATTCCAAACAAACAAGAAAAAAATGAGAAAAAAATAAAAATTATAATTTTAAATTTTGAAAAATAAAAATTTTAATTTTAATTCAAATAAAAAAGATAATTTCAAATTATTTTCTCCATTTAAAATTAATTATTTTAAAAAATATCCCAAAGAAAATCTTAAAAAAATAAAAAAATAAAAAATACCATAAAAAAAGAAAAAATGATAAAGAAATGAGAAAAAATAAAAGTTATAATTTTAAATATAAAAAAAATAATTATTTTAATTTTAATTCAAATAAAAAATATTATTTTAAATTACTTTCTCCATTTAAAATTAATTTTTTAAAAAAAATATGTCAAAAAAATAAAAAAATAAAAAGTGCCATAAAGAAGCAAAAAATTTAAAAAAATGAAAAAAAATAAAAATTATATTATAAAATTTTTAATTTTAATTAAAATAAAAAATATCATTTCAAATTACATTCTCCATTTTAAATTATTTTTTAAAAAAATATTCCAAACAAAGATGAAAAAAATGAGAAAACAATAAAATTTTAAATTTTAAATTTTGAAAAATAAAAATTTTAATTTTAATTCAAATAAAAAAGATAATTTCAAATTATTTTCTCCATTTAAAATTAATTTTTTTAAAAAAATATCCCAAAGAAAATCTTAAAAAATTTAAAAAAAGTATACCATAAAAAAAGAAAAAATGAGAAAAAAATAAAAGTTATAATTTTAAATTTAAAAAAAATTTAATTATAATTCAAATAAAAAACATCATTTCAAATTACTTTTCTCATTTAAAATTAATTTTTTTTAAAAAATATGTCAAAAAAAATAAAAAAAAGTGCCATAAAGAAACAAAAAATTTTAAAAAAATAAAAAATAAAAATTATAATTTTAAATTTAGAAAAATAAAATTTTTAATTTTAATTAAAATAAAAAATATCATTTCAAATTACTTTTCCCATTTTAAATTATTTGTTTTAAAAAATATTCCAAACAAAGAAGAAAAAAATTTAAAAAAATAAAAATTATAATTTTAAATTTTGAAAAATAAAATTTCAAATGTTAATTCAAATGAAAAACATAATTTTAAATTATTTTCCTCGTTTAAAATTAATTTTTTTTAAAAAATATCCCAAAAAAATCTTAAAAAATTTAAAAAATGAAAAATACCATAAAAAAATTAGAAAAAAATGAGAAAAAAATAAAAATTATAATTTTGAATTTAAAAAATAAAAATTTTATTTTTAATTCAAATAAGAAATATAATTTTAAATTACTTTCTTCATTTCAAATTAATTAATTTTTTTTCCCATGCCGCACCGTACGTAGCTGTTCGTGCTCGTACCAGATCGAGATGTACCAGTGCGGTCTGATTCATCTCATAATTAAATTATTCGATATATTATTATTATTTACGTTATAATTTCTATAGCCGTTTTAGCATAACTCTTTCTCTCCTAATATTCTGAAACACATTAGAGTATGTGTATCCATATCCACAAAGTATAATATCTGATCACTTGAAATTAAATAATATAAAATAAAATCAATAATTAATAATATTAAATAAAAAAAATATGAAGTATACAAAAAATAGTACAATAAAAATTTTAAAAATATTAAGTACAAATCTAAAAAAGACTAAGTCCTACAAGGACGTCGTGGTGCCCGTGATCGCTTGGACCTTCTCAGGAAGGTCCTTAACGGCTGCTCCTGCTCCTATGATGGCTCCTCTTTTATATCAGTGGAGGAGGTCTGCTGGTCATGCTACTCAGAAATAGCTGATGCTGTCGAATCATCTACAGACTGAGCGATCTGCTCAACCCTCTCATCTGGATACACGGATGGCCTGCAAAGAAAGTATCATACTCATGTGACCAACTGGTACCCGGTGATGTCATCTTGGGGATATAAGAAGAAGAAGGCACTGTCATCTGTGGATCAAAAGATGGTGGCATATGTGCAGCATCTAGTGATGATATCTGCGGAATATACAGTGATGGTATATGTGGAACATATGGTGACGGCGTATATCTCATATCTGACATATCGGCTGCTCCATACCAAGGCGCACAGCTATATGGATCAACACCAATCGCCACCAATGTTTCGAAACTTTTTTATCTATCTCACGCAGTATCCGAATCCATTCGTCCTCATCAGTCGTAGATAAAGCACGACGAGCGTCCAACACAAGATCCGACATAGAATCAGTCTACAAAATAAAAATAAAACAGTCAATATACTGTAAAATATAAAATAAAAATATAACACAAACAACATAAACTAATTTTCATAGTCTTACCAAAAGACGCATAGCAGAACTCTCGTCCTCGTATCCGGGAACTGCATACCGAGGCTGTCCAATGACTCGTACTGTAATGCTAAAAAATCAAGCCATGTAGTTCTCGGTATATGAACGGCCTCTCAAAATGGGATCACCATGAACAATGTGATCTCGACGTGCATCCCAAATATCGATGTATTCTGTATGTCTGATACGCCAGTCAATACGAGCTCTCCCTCGTCGATTAATACGATGAAGTCTCTAACTGGTATCAAACTGCTCTGGGATGCCCTGAATCTGACCAAACTGCCGCAGAACACGATCGAAAAGATGCCACTCTACCATATCAAAATAAATAAGTGGCACCCTAGCAGTCCATATGTCATGTCCAACTGTACACATCTGCGGCAATATAGCCAATATCTCATCTGTATATGGCTCCCATAAAAACTGATAGAGTAAAAATAAAAAAAAATTAGTAAGCTTAAATTTTAATAGATTATGAATACTGTAAAATGATATTTGTAAAAAAATTATAATTTATCCGTCTATATGTATCAACTATTGTATCCAACTGGCACGTATAAACCCATGCCACTCTCGTCGATACGTGATGAACGTTGAATGTAACGTTCCATCTATTTCACAATCTACTCATGTTAAATAAATTTTATCGGATTTAAAATAATAAGTTTCAAATAAAAAAAATAATATTTTTATACCTATATCCCAATGGTCCGTCTAGTCTGAATGGAACATCAAGATCATGCTGTTCTGATGGTATCTCGAGCAACTGTCGTCGTAATGGACTGATAGTTGGCATACGCTCCTATACCCAAATCTGCAAATTTCAAAAAAATCATACATGATATACCCAATGTGAAATATAATTAAATATTAAAAATAAAAATTTTTAATTCACATATCTGTAATAATACAAGATAACCACCAATCTCGTTCTGATCAGCATAAGAACTCCGACACATAGCTCTGTACAGGTAAGCTAGTACTGCACTGCCCTAACTGAGTCTACGAGCGAAGTCTAAATCCTCTAATAATGGTAAAAACATCAACTTCATCTTATTCAATGAAGTATCGGGTAACAGGACATCACCTAACAACCGCAGCACTTGACCCCTAACATACTGCTGCACCATCTCCTCTGGTGCATCATCCGCAATATGAAAATATCGATAACGATCATCCAAACACAATCCTGAGTTGTGAATGATCGAAAAAATGTGCGTCGGGCTCAAACCCTAGCAATCGCAAGCACAATGCCTGTCACTCCAGAATGATAAGCGTGGGATCAACTCCGATAACTGGATCGCCATCAACTGGTAGTCCAGTAAGGATGCTGACATCCTGTAAAGTGATGGTCACCTCACCAAATAGAAGATGAAATGTGTGTTTCTGGACGCCATCTCTCAAGCAAAGCAGTAATAAGACCAACGTCTATCTGTATACGATCAATTCGATATACTCCATAAAATCCAAGATATCGTAAATAATCCAGCACTCTATGTGGGATGTCCTCTATTCTTCAGAAGTCAGCATCGGATCATCGTAGATGAAGATGTCTGGGCTCCTGCAATAAAATATAATAATTAGATAATGTATATGATTTTTCAAAAAAAATTAAATAGTAAATAGGATTGGAATGTTTATACCGTCATCTAAAATAGTCTGTGATCGATGGTGCTCCTGCAATGTAAGAATACTGCTGTCTCAAGGATCGGGATGCCGCGAATCATAAGCCATAATATGCTAATGAATCTAAAATAATGATATTATCATAAATGTATTAAAAAATAAGAAATATGACAGTCATTCATTTTATGAGAAATATATTTTAAATATAATATTATCACACAATACAACTTAAACACAAAATTCAGTTCATCTCTGGATATTAAACACGTATATTCAAATACAATCTCACAAAAATACATAAAACAATGACGAAAATACATCTTTAGAGCCTTTAATTTCTTCCACTGCTTGAAGTTGAAGTGTGTTGAAATATCCTAAGATAGCGGCGGTGGTCATGACCCTGTTCCTTACAAATGCCACAGTGGTTCTTACTTCTTATTTGCCTATCATCCATCTCATTTCGTAGTCTTGTTGACTTTGGTCTATCTTTCTGCTTAGGTCTCAAACGATGATGATCAGGAATACATTTGAATATACGTATATGCATTCAATAATCTTCATGTGGTAATGGATTAAAGTCACCGCTTTAAGCATTCATATATGCTGTAATTGTATATGCATCATCCACAAAATCACTAAAATATACAGTAATTTCTTGACACACAGCTAAAACGTGTGAACATGGATATTTGTACATGCTCCACTTTTCATAAGAACATTTTCTTTCAGCTAAAGTAATAGTATGAAAATTTTCTCCACCTCGTAACCCTACACTTGCTCTCCTCGTAAGCATTTCATATAAGCCTCTTTGAAGGTTGAATGCTGTTACTCGGTGCTGGTTAGCTTTAACTTGATCTTCAACAATCTTAATTGCAACATGAGAAGTAAAAAGATTATTTGGATTCTCCTCTACATATTTCAAGGCTTGGGCATACCTCGTATTGAAGTATTTCACAAGACGATAAAATATCATTTGAACACAAGCTGTAATTTATACGTTTCTAGCTCCTCGTAAAATATTGTTAAAATCCTTCGACAAATTTGTAGTTAAGACACCATAGCGCAAACCATCATCATGTGCCAACGTCCACTTCTCCTTTTCTATCTCAAACAACCAGCTCAAACCTCTTCATTCACTGTTCTGATCCTACCCATGATAAAGTTGAACTTGCGAACTTGATGAATGCTTTCTGCTTGTCATACTGCTCTTTTCAGCTGCACATTTTTAAAATGAGTGTTGAAATTACTGCAGATATGTCTTAAGCAATATCGGTGATAGACCCGTGGTGGACTCCATCCAATAGACTCATCTGCGATGACATTTAATATACCTGGATGCCTATCAGAAATTAAGCATATTCCATTTCTATCTTTGATGATATGTATTCTGAGCTGGAAAAGAAACCAACTCCAACTTGCAGTCGTTTCCTCATCTACAATTGCATATGCAAATGAAAATATCCCATTCTCTGCATCAATTCCTATTGCAATTAACATCTTACCTTTAAACTTTCCATACAAATGCGTGCCATCAATGCTGATTACAGGACGACAGTGCGTAAAACCCTGGATAGATGGTTTGAAAGTTCAAAAATATAATTTAAAACTCAGACATTGGAATTCACAGTTTGAAAAAAATTCTATGAAACAACTGTACCGGGATTTGCATGTTGAAGTGCAGCTATATAATTGGATAATTTAGCATAAGACGGCTCCCATTCTCCATAAATATCAACCAATGTCTTCTGCTTTCCACACCATGCTTTCCTGTATGACACTGTATATTAAAATTGATCATTAACGGTTGCCACAATAGCTTCAACTTTAACACCGAGATTTTTCTCAATAATATTTCGAACTAGTGTGCCAATCATCCTTCCACTGACATATTTATGGTCTCGACTCAACCCCGTAAACAAACAAGTGTGAGGACCCTCATATTTTGTGATTTGAAAATTTTCATGTTTTTTCAACAATGCAGCACGAAGCCTCCATTTACAATTTTGAACATTATCTGATGATGCGCACGGCACCGCAGAGCCGCACGGGCCTGCCACCAGAGGGCCGCCATGGGGCCATCACGGGGCCACCGTCGGGGCCCACCACGGCCCGTCGTCGGGGGAGCCACCGCCGGGGCCTGCTGCGGCCCATCGTCGGGGGGGCCACCGTGAGGGGGGGCCGTCGTTGAGGCCCGTCGCGGGGGGCCGCCGTTGGGGCGTGTGGGCCCACCGCCGGCGGATCAAGGAAAAAGAGGCAGAGAGAGAGAGGAAGAGGGAGAGAAGAGGGAGAGAGAAAGGAGAGGGAGAGAAGAGGGGGCCAGCCAAGGGAAGGGGAGGGGCGGGGCGGCCGCCGGCGGCCCACTGGCGGACCAACTGACGGGGGCACGCGGGCTCGCCATCGGCCGTCTGTCGCCGACGGGCCAAGGAAAAAGAGGGAGAGAGAGAGAGAGGAAGAGGGAGAGAAGAGGGAGAAAGAGAGAGGAAGAGGGAGAGAAGAGGGGGCCGGCCAAGGTAAGGGGAGGGGCGGGGCGGCCGCTGGCGGCCCACCGGCAGACCAACCGACGGGGGGGCGCGGGCCTGCCGTCGGCCGTCTGTCACCGACGGGCGAAGGAAAAAGAGGGAGAGAGAGAGAGGAAGAGGGACAGAAGAGGGGGCCAGCCAAAGGACGGGGAGGGGTGGGGCGGCCGTCGGTGGACCAACTGGCGGGGGCGCGCAGGCCTGCCACCAACCGTCTGTCGTTGGCGAGCCAAAGAAAAAGAGGGAGAGAGAGAGAGAGGAAGAGGAAGAAGAGAGAGGAGAGAGCTCACCGCCGTCGGAAGCTCGCCGCCATGCCATCGGAGAGGAGAAAACACCAGAGAAGAGGGAGAGAGTTATTTTTTTTTTGGATTTTATGCTTCAAAAATACCAAAAGGAATGATGTTTTCAAAAATGTCATTCTCTCTGACATTTTCTTTCAATTTTTTTTCTTTTTTTATGATATTTTTAATTTTTTTAGTTATTTTTATGTAATTTTTTAATAAAAAAATTAATTTAAAATAGAGATAGTAATTTAAAATGATAATTTTTTATTGTAATTAAAGTTAATTTTTTTAAAAAAATTTATAATTATAATTTTTATTTTTTTACCTTTTTTTCCCTTTTATTCACTTCTTTTATGGCATTTTTTTTATTTTTGGAATTCAAATTAAAATTTTTATATTTTAAAATTTTTATTTTAATTCTCTCTCATTTTTACCCTTTTTGGCATTTTTTTAGGTATTTTTTTCCTTTGTTTGGAATATTTTTTAAAAAAATTAAATTTAAATTAATTTAGTAATTTGAAATGATATTTTTTATTTGAATTATAATTAAAATTTTTATTTTTTTAAATTAAAAATTATAATTTTTATTTTTGAATTAGAATTAGAATTTTTATTTTTTTCAATTCAATTCTTTCTTCTTCTTTTTTTATGGTGTTTTTTATTTTTTCTACACCATTTTTTCAAGATATTTTTTTAAAAAAATAATTTGAAATGGAGAAAGTAATTTGAAATGATATTTTTTTATTTTAATTAAAGTTAAAATTTTTTTTATAATTTTAATTTATAATTTTTATTTTTTTGACATTTTTTCTTTTTTTTCACTATTTTATGGCATTTTTCTCTTTTATTTTTTGAATTCAAATTAAAATTTTAATTTTTTTATAATTTAAAATTTTAATTTTAATTTTTTCCATTTTTACCATTTTTTCTGTTTTTATGAAATTTTTTTAGGTATTTTTTCATTTGTTTGGAATATTTTTTAAATACATTAATTTGAAATGGGGAAAGTAATTTGAAATGATATTTTTTTATTTTAATTAAAAATAAAAATTTTATTTCTTTTAAATTTAAAATTATAATTTTTATTTTTTTCTCATTTTTTTAAATTTTTGACTTTTTGTGCTCTTTTTATTTTTTAATTTTTTGGACATCTTTTTTTAAAAAATTAATTTGAAATAGAGAAAGTAATTTGAAATGATGTTTTTTATTTGAATTAAAATTAAAATTTTTATTTTTTTAATTTAAAATTATAATTTTTATTTTTTATCATTTTTTATCATTTTTTATGCTATTTTTTATTTTTTAAATTTTAAAGATTTTTTTAGATATTTTTTAAAAAATTTAATTTAAATGAGAAAATAATATAAAATTATCTTTTTTATTTGAATTAAAATTAAAATTTATATTTTTAAAAATTCATTCAAAATTATAATTTTTTTTCTCATTTTTCTTTCATTTTTTTCTTTTTTATGATATTTTTTAAAAAAATTAATTTGAAAAGATGATTGTAATTTGAAATGATATTTTTATTTGAATTAAAATTAAAAATTTTATTTTTTTAAATTTAGAATTATAATTTTTATTTTTTAATTATTTTTTAATGATATTTTTAATTTTTTTTACAATAAATTTTTTTCAAATATTTTTTTAAAAAGATAATTTGAAATGGAGATACTAATTTGAAATGAAATTTTTATTTTGATAAAATTATAATTTTTATTTTTTTATAAATTTAAAATTATAATTTTTATTTTTTTAATTTTTAATTTTTTATTTTTTTTGAAGAAAAAATTAAAATCACCAAATAATTTGACGTTCTAAAAAACGTCATTTGATTTGATGATTTTTTTTTTTAACGTCGTCTACGTAAAAAATGAGAAAAAAAATGGATGACGTGACGATAATAAAACGTCATTCAAAATGACGTTTTATCCTTTTTATGTCCATTCGATAAATAAGTTAAAAATTAAATTATTTTTATAAATATTTTTTTAAAATTAATTAAGTAAAGCACTTGTGAACTTCACCCACAAGAATCACTCAGAACCTTTACATCGCAGTCCACGTACCGTTACCTAACTAATAGCACCGGTCCCGTCAATGAAAATGATCTTGATCTCAGTCCCTGTCGGCTCAACGAGCACGATTAGTTTGCCATATTGCACAAACATGTGCCAGACTGATCACGTGGGGGCGTTATTGAACATTTATGTAGTGATAATGGTACACTGCCCCGAATGCCAACATATATGAAGCATTTCACCCCACATTTTTTGACACATAAAATTACCTGACCACCTGGTCTGCACCAAGCAGCTATCTTATAAATTATGGAACCTTTTCTGGTTTGACAAGGCAAAACTATACTTTATTTTTATCATATGAGACAAGAACCCTTGCCACCGGTTCACATCTACAGTTGATGGATGAACCAGGAGAAGGCAGGACAAATGGGAAGAAACAGCACTTAAACCTCCTTTTGTGACAGGAGTGGTTCCTCGTCAGGGCTGGATTCCTCTCCACCATCGTGTCTCCTTTGCCACTGCAGGAAACCTGTTTGCCTACCGGGCGTCTGGTCTCCCATTCTCGGCGTGTTCCCGTGGAAGTTCTGCATGTGTTCCAGGCAAGCTTTCACAGCATCATGCACGCTTACGAAATACCATCGCTTGCCAATAAGTTCGATATGACCAGCCCGCGAGAGTGTTATCAGAACTTTTCGGTTCGGGTTGGAAATTGCAATCTGCACAAGGGACCCCAAGCCATAAAAATCATATCAAAAGATGTGAACGTTAGGAACTTGGAATAAAGGTATGCCGAACCTGGATTTCACGTGATTTATATTCTTGATGCAAGTCCTTAAGAGCTTGAACTGCACTGGAATCTATGTACGGAACAGCTGCAAGAATTAGAGACAAAGCTTCATGATTTCAATAGTAATGTTACAAGTTAAAAAAAGAGGAACAAAAATTACAGAGGGATGATCACAACACGTCCAAAACTCAACGGGATACCGAGCACCCCTCCAGGATGGCTGTTACGATTTTTTTTTTTTTTTTTTTGAAAGAAAGAATCCGAATCGATTAGCTGAAACACCCGGATTGGACCGATCTCCTCAGCCTGGTCTCTTCCTCATTTCATACTCTCAATGAAATGCGAGTTGGGTACCTGTTTCGCTCGAGATTGGAAGAGACGAAAACAAAGATGGGCAGCAAGAATAATAAGAAGTCTCAAGGATTGAGATATCCAGCATTCTTGAATCCAAAGTCTAACCACAACGGAGACAGACAGATTGTGAAGCTCTGAGAAAGAGTAGGTCAAAAAGAAAGAAAGAAATGAACATAGAATCCTGTATAAGATTTGTCTGAAAACAAGGAGCATCTACTAGAATTCATCACTACATCCCTACTCTTCACTTAAGTATGGACATGTTTGTTCATAGAATGTGGTTTTGTTTCCTCCCTAACCATATAACCAAGATCCACTAGCTCACTTACAGAGAGCAAGGTGCTACATGTCCGTGATCATCATTTGTGTCTCATAGTTGTTCAAATTATTCAACATATTCATTAATTTCTCACTGGAGTAAGCTCAACGAGAGATATTGAGACCTATATGTGTTATTGTATGAGCAACCATATAGGCTATACGATGAATTACATTTATCAGGTAGCATCATAACATAAACATAGTGAAGAGAGGATGCTTTCAATAATGAAAGCTTACTCATCACTGAGGCAATTTGTATAAGAATCTCAGCCAGGTCAATTATGTAGATTTTTTTTTTATAAAAAAATATATTTTTTCAGTTTCTTAGCTTAAGTAGTCCTAGAAACTGAATGTGGGAAATTTGAAGACTCACGTGCCATTTCAATGATCACAAAATATATTCTTTCAGATTCTGCTCCATGCTTTGTGCTGCCTGAACAACTGAGTTCATATTCCCGTAGCCTGTTAACACCAAAACAGTGATTGCTTGAAATCAATTCCAAATTTGATGAAGAAAGCTAAAGCATACAAGATTTTACAAGAAGTGAATTTTATTTATATTCTTCTTGATTCGTATGCATCTGCAAAGAACTATAACTCTTCACCTGTCTTTGATGTAACTTATATTTGCAAAGTAAATGGGTGCATCAATTCGTACAACTACAATCCCATTATATACATATGCTTCAGGATATTGTTCAATGTTTCTGTAGACGGTAGTACCAGGAAGACGTCCCAAGACAGCTGCAACAAAAACATGCACATGACTTACCAGAAAAAGAAAATTTAAAAAGAAGTAACAATTTGGAATGCAGATGACGACAAACCAATGAAAATATGTAAAAATATCTCAAAAACAAAAATTAGGATGCTTACAAAATTCCAACATCTCATAGTTTACTTTTTGCAAACTTGAGGATATAAACTTATGAAAACATTCACTTGGATAATATGCATCATATTAGAATATAGCAATACAAAAATCAGAAGATTTTCTGTTGGTCGATAGAATAATGGTTTCAATAGTAATTTAGACAAGCTCAATGCAAATCAAAATGGGCTTGAACAAGAAATGACACCATCAAATAGTCAATTGCTTCATCTAGAAAACACCACCATCAAATAAATTTGGAAATGCCAAATTTATGACCATTAATGATATTTAGCTTCAGCCCCCCGTGATGCAACTTTAGCTAGAGCGGAAAATGGAACATAGGATGAACACAATGTTCAGTACTAGATTAAAATAAGATTATGACCATAAATTAAAAAATTGCCACCCAAATATTGGATGAAGTCAATCTTTCATGTTGATAATGCTGCATTGCGAAAATACAAAGTTTCAGTTTGGTGATCCAACTCAAGAAGCATACTTACCAATATACGGATTTGCTGATTCATGGATAACAAATGCAAGGGAAGCACTGACCTGCAATGTAAAACTCCCCACTCAAAATTAGATTTGCTATCTTTTAATCAATTGGCACTACTTATTCTCAAACAAAAAAATGGCACATCCGGATATACAGAAATGAAAGAACTAAACCTGCACATATACTAATCATAAACTGTGCCATAATATAAAGTATTTCTGGTTTAGTGGGCTAACAGAACTGAACCTAGTAATCATGAATGATCTTGCACTGACTAGATGTGACATAACACACAATGCATTGGCTCATGCTGACATCATACTGATTTCTGTGCTCTAGAGTACTACAATTCTATGCAAGAATAAATTATTCTTTTAGAATGAAATTCAAATAAGTTATAAGACTACAATTATATGAATCCTTAAAATATTTCCTCTAAATTTGGAAATGCTCAGCTTTGTCATACTTATATTGTTAGAAAAATCTAAAAAGATATCTTATGATATTTGGTCCAACTTTATGACTTATTGGATGCAAGCCTCGTGACTTGCACATTATCCAGGATCACAAATTTAACTTTCAAAATAGCATGCTTGCCAATACAAAAACAAAGTTAATATAGGGCGAAGGATCAGCTGTATTCCAATATTTTAATAAAAAAACACATTATTTTGTGTACATGATGGCAAATATCGCATGTGCCCTGTTCTACGCTTAGTTATTACTAACCACATAGATCAGTCTTATTTGTACTGTTAACAGGAACAATGAGTTGCATGAATTGAAGACCTTGACTTCTCTTTATTCAGTATTTTTTTTTTTAATTAAAACAACATAAGTTACACTGGAAACTAAATAGTTTAAATGGCCAGTGAATTAAGGCCAGAAGAAATATTAAACAACTCTCAAGGGGAACCTTAAAACCCAACTTCTTAAGTTCAACTTTTAAACTTATAGTGGAAACAAAAAACTGTCATTCTTCCTTTTTCATTTGTTAAACAATCATCAGCTTCCATAAATGATAAGCTTAGTCCTATAAGCTCTAATCTACTTCAGAGCTCACAAGTGGCATATATACAAGTTGAACATGGCAAATTGTTCCCCCCTTTAGCAGGACAGCTTCATATCATTATATCTCATAATGCCATGTAAATTCAAAAATAATATCCAATTTAATTGTTCGAATGAAAATAATTAAATAAAACTATAGCCATCTATAGTTATCAATTGTAGGACCCTCCAATATATGTTTTCTCAATAAGACAATTACACGCTTCACATTTGCCATACAAAACTGTACAATATGGTGAAAAATACTTAATAAGGTAATGGACAATGGGTGGCCTGTCTTGAAGATCAGACAAACTGTGCCAGTTATGGCCATGATAATAAAACATAACATCAAGAAGAAATGACAAACAATATAAATAATACATAAAAGGAAAGAAAATGAAAATACTTTAAAATTATGCAGTCCAATGAGGTGGTAACAATTCTAACAAGGCATCATGTCCAGCGAAGAAAATTATGCTTGAGATACCCATGTAAATAAATACTTACTCCAACAAGCACACCAATCTCTATCCCAAGAAATAAAGTTGTGATACAGGTGATGGTCCACAGAAGAAATCTTTCTTGTCTACACGCCACAAGAATAAGGCTTCCTCATAATCCACCTGAAATAACAAAGGCATATCTGTCATTAAGTTGACCATGTTCTAACCTACCATCACAAAGTTGTTTGAAAAAAATCTAATGAAAAAGTTGTATGCCAAAATTAACTTCGTAGAGAGAGAGAAATTTTAATGCCTACATCATGGAAAAAGGGGAAAAAGATTAGAATGCCCTATAATGTGGAAATTGCATCTATTGCAGATCTTGCTGCATCTATGGCACTCTCACATGCGCACTAACAATCTCAAACCCTCTGACATGTGGTTGTTTCAGTAATTATCAAAAAGTTATCACTTGCAACTCACAGAATTTTATCTAACCAATGATGCTGAAGTAGAAAAGTCTGTCAGACAGGATTGTATCATTTCTGGCTAATACGAAAAAAAATATATAGCAAGGCGTGGCATAAATTATTGAAGCTAGCAGTTATAGACATGCAGAGCAGGCTATGTGATGTTGGCAATACAAAAGAATTAAAACAAATGTCAGACCAGATGAGCAAGATTAATAAATTTAGTAGGTCAGAAAACAGATAGACTCCAATTTTGTAGGTCAGAATATAGATAGTGTCAGTATCACAAAAAGATTGTATAATGCACCATATACAACCATGCTTTTTATTTTTTGCAGAAAGGGTAGGTGTTGAAAATCTGGAACGTGAACCAAGACAAAATGGTGATAATTGGCAAAAGTCTTGCCTTGTTTTTTATTCACAGTTACCAGTATTGGATCACCAAATTGCTTGATACAAAGTGACCATGATTTACTAAAGGATTAGATAAGTGGAGGGAATATCTTGCATAATTTTTCTAGAGGTATTCAGAACAATTTGAATGAATATGAGAGAAGAACAGAAAATGGATGATAGATAATAAACCGAAACCAAATATATTGACCATTAAGATACACATTTCATTTTACATTTCCATTTTCAACTACCAGATCACTGTTTATGTAAATCCCATCATTCCACTTCTTATTCAGGGCATAATTTCATGGAGAAAACAAGTTAAATGGTGACCATCTATTGAAAAGGGACTCAAATGAACCCAGGTATCACCCAACAAGTGTGACTGGTAAAACTCATCATGAAAAAGAACACTGAGATCAGGTAAAGGATTCTTTTTAAAGGATTTCTTACCAGACTTATTCCAACAGAGATAACGATGGCAGCGAGTGCACACTGAAACATTACAAGGCAACTTAAGGTCAATTTAACTATAAAGATTGTCCAGAGTGCTAAATGAAAAAAGAAACAAGGCTTAGATGATAAAAATGTTGACTGCCAGAAAACAGTAAAATAGAAAACTAGCACTGTTTACAAGAAGGATGAACGTTATAGAAAAAACAACTTAGATGCATCTTGCACAACATAGTTTGGATAGGATAGATAGATACAGAATCCCAAAAATTATTTTAGCAGGCATAGAAACTAAGTAACATATGTTGTGGTCAATTTACAAGCAAACTCCCAATGGACCTTGAAAGTTGGTTGAAGAAAATTAATATGAAGCAATATATCTAGCAAATGCCTATGCACTTCCACATGTGCTTGGTCCCTAAACCTTTTTTTTTTTAAATCTATCTGTAGCTATTTTTGTTTTTTCCTCCATCATTCCAAAAAAAAGACCTTTCTCCACCAATTGCATATCAGGACTTTGTGCTGCAGTGCTAGGTTTCTTTCCGTGTGTATTGCATACCTTGGTTTCTTTATATTTTCAGTATATTTTGGAAACATTCTGCAATGTGACATCTAACACTACTTTTGATATAACTCTTAAGATTTGATTTCCTTTCTTCAAAATCCTTTCTTCCAAATATCCCTACCATCTTAATATTGGGAATCTTGTGATCTCATTCCTTTCTTCTTGTTAACAGTGTGCACCTATATACTGAAGTCAGATTATGTTCATATACATTTCATTTTCACTACCAGTTTGTCCCCTTTTTCTTTACAATATTCTATTACTGAAATGGATATGTTGCCCTCTGGACAATCAGCAGATGCTCAAGCATTAGCATGTACTTTCTATTTGCTAGATAGGCCATAAGAGACATATAGTCATTTAACTCATCCTAAATACCAAACCATCTTCTCCATTCACTATTCTGAACTTTTTATATCATTTTGCTGCATGACCTATCAGGTCAACACTTGTAAATATTGCTTGTTCCTCCAGAACTCTTTTCATTTATCCATCAAACTCATCCCAAATTAGAAACATTAAGGAGCCCTTCTAGAACCATATTTCCTTTATGGGCTTTTAAGAAGTTATTAAGAGGTTCCTGAGGATTCATCATATACCTTTATTTGCTATTACAGATGCTTCTGCTAGATGCTACAGTTACAAACGGACCTCAGATTCTATGAAGAAAAACTGGAGCTAAAACAAGAAGGTGTGAAAAAACAATATTTATATATACGGGCCCAACCCACTACATCTTAGAAGCCATTTGACATGTTTGATATCCAGACCTCATAGCAATAAAAGCTAACATCTGGTTATTTGTCAAAAAGTTACTGAAATAAATTATCAGAGAAAAAAGAAAGAGCAACTTCAACAAATATGTTGAGTTAGAATTTCCCTTTTGGATATGCAATGAAATGTGTCATGCAGGACATTGTCTATTCTACAAATCCTAGTGTAGAGAGCTAGTTCAGGGGGAGTTTTCACAAAAATATACAAGTATAGGACTTTTTGCATGCATTCCCTGTAAGTCTGGATAATTCAACAAAACAAGTAGAAAGGATGCAAATGCAAACCAACCCCGCCCATCAGCTTTTCTCCTTGACATATAGCAACAACCCATATTGTAGATTTTATGTACAATGGTTAGCGTAGGCTTTAACTAAGGCAGAATAGAACTAAACCGAAGCCATATTTACCATTATACCCTCCATTGTAAACCAAATCAAACTCAAATACCTTATGAATTTCATAGAATATTTGAAATATATAATTTTTCGATGCTGATTTGGCTAAAAGAATAAAAAATGTAAAGCATTAGAATAAAAAGGATTAAATATATGTGAAGGAAACCTTTCAATTGGATCTGAAACTTTTCAGCAAAGACTTGGCTTTAAAACAAATAAAATTTCTCTTCATGAGTAAGTGGTGTATTTCAAAGCTAACATTCTTGATATAGCATTGAAAGAAAATAAATAATTGTGTAAGCACACTGAATATAAAATTGTTAACAATATGGAGAGAAACATTGATTAGATTTATCATATATAAAAATGGATCCTTGAGAACATATGAAAATGTTCTAAAACAGACTTGGATAAGAGAATGTAAGAACGTGAACAAAGCATGGAAGTAATGTAGAAATATGGGTACTTAAGGGTTGTTAGGCATCACTTTTGTGTCTTTTTTAAAAAATAAAATAAAATTACAAAAATCAAGATAAATAGTATGTCTATTTTTTTATTTTTTATTTTTCGAGGTCATTTTTATTTATAAAAGAAAGTAAATAATTCTTATTTTCACTATTTTCAGAAACAAGGAATTCATATCTTTTACCACCACCACGGACACCATCTCTACCATTGCTATCATCATTGCTACCACTATTGTCATCTCTACCACTGCCATTATCTACACCACCACTGCCACCACTGCTGCCAATGCCGCCATCTCATCTGCCATTACCATCACTGTCACCGCCATCACCGTCATCGTCACACCCCCCACCACCACTATCATCATAGACACCATTATCTCCACCACCACTATCACCACCTCAGCCACCATGATCATATTTATATTCTTAGAAATAACTGACTACAACAAACATGGCTATATTTTAAAAAAATTAGAAATATTTTTTTTATTTTTGAAAATAAGAAAAATGAAAATGATGACAAACAACACCTAGATCGTTGGAAAACCAAGTGGCAAATGGATTGTTTCCCATTCTTGTTAAATGCTATAATTTTTCCCTTTTTTACACATATCTGCATAAATTTTATTAGCACCAAGTGAGATACACCTAAGGTTCTAAAGTGGGGTTTGTATGCACTTGTCTTCTTATATGGATATATGTACTTAGACAAAATTATGGGGCAAAGGCAGAATCCAAAAAAAAAAAAATCAATGTCATACAATATTCTGCTGAAATAAATGTAATTTAATGTTATTTATACACTTATGAGACAACAAGTTATGCTCTTGGATTCAATTTTCAAAAGGCGACCATCAGTTAGAAGTCATTCATCATGTTAAGCATTTTTTTCATTTTCCATCCTATGACAAGTTAGAGGAGCAAAGTACGCTAATCTTTTCTAGAAAGAGAATCCCTAATTCGAACAACGATTATATATATATATATATATATATATATATCATGCAGAACCATACCTGAGGTATATCTCTAAATAATGGAGTCAGAAAATAAAGAGCACATCCCATTGTAAATCCTGTTGTAATTCCAGATAATCCAGTTTTTGCCCCGCCCTCATGATTTACAGCTGACCTAGAAAAAGAGCCTGCAGAACAACTATCAAGTTACCATCCCTTCATAACATGTTAATCCTCCTAACAGGATAGTACAAACATAAAGTACAAGCTTACATGGAAAAACTGTCTGCTGCTTATGAGTCTAATGCCGTTAAATTAAGTAAGGAAGCTAATATATTTCTACATTTTTGTAGGAAGAGAAGCATGATTCATATATTTACCTGTTGCAGGATATGCAGAGAAGAATGAACCACAGATATTTGCCATTCCTAGACCAAATAACTGCAATAGAAATATTGCAAATATCGCTCAAAATTCAAGAGTAATATGTTAGATTGCACCCAGCTTTACAACGTTGAAAATTGCTGATGTATGCGGTACAAAGTCAAAAGGTTTATGCCATATTTCTTTTTCTTATTTTAAAAGAAATGCTGCATTTTAACTATATCAATTTAATTCTTTCTAAATGCCAGATTAGATGCTCACAATCAAGTTTTGGATCATCATTTTTTATGTGCAAACAATTTCAAGCAGAATTTTTTTTTTTTTAAATAAAGGGTCTTACAGGAAATTATGGATGAGTACTAGAAGAAGACAGGTAAAAAAGTACTGCATTAATAAAGATAGGGAAGGTTGAATAAGTCGGTCAACAAAAGCTTACAACATAACTAGGTTGAGTGATTGTGGATATATAATGGCACTGGGTTGAGCTGTTCCAAGAGGACATGGGCTACAAAGATATTAATCCACTGGCTCATCACAAATCCTCTAGATACATGTCGAATATGGGAAGCAGTCATTGCTGTAGCTGTTCCTAATCATAGCCGACTACTTACAAGGAAAAGAGAGATGTGGAAATAAATTAACTGTGGATAGAAGAAAAAAAACTACCTCTAAACTCTAGGTTTCTTCCATCTTAAACAAACTTCAAATCCAGTTGAGAATGGAGTGGCACATAGTACTCACACTTTGCAAATTATCTTCCATGTGCATTAGGCTATCAAATATTTAATAATACATTGGCCGAAACTCAATCTTTTCTTGCTAGAATTGATTGACCTATCCAATATAATATCAGCAGAGCGGAGGGAGAAGAAGAAACGTAAAAAGTAGGGAGATGGGATGGAAAAATAAGTGGTTAAAGAATGTAAACGGAGGCAAGAGGGAGAGATTAGTGAAGGCAGGCATAAGTGAGTACTGGAGGTGAAGGGAGGAACAATTGAGCAGGTAACTGTTTAGCATAATATATCAGATGATTTGGAAGCCTCTGGATCCATAAACTAAAAACTGAGATCAGCAGAGTTGGATATAAATCCTGCAGGAAGCAATACTGGCAGCCCAACCCAGTAAATATCTCTCTCTCTTACAAACACAAATTTCACGATTACTGACTGAAACATTAAAGTAGCAGTACATGGAATTGAGCTGATCTGAAACAATAAGGCTTTCTAGTTCTTACCTCCTGATTTGAATCCAATTCATACCCATTTTTTGCTGCCAATGCTTTGGCAATCCCCACAGATTCCTAAGGTCAAAAAGGCATCCATGACTATCTACTTAATAAAACTGGAGACAAAGAAATGATTTGGATGATAAATGAAACTTCGTTTTACCAAAATGGCCACTCCAGTAATGAGAACTGCTGTTGAAATCAGAGATTCCGCATACTGAAATTCTCTAGGTATGTGGAATTTCGGAAGGCCTTGTGGAATTTCACCTACCTAAAAGCCACAGCATAAAACTGAGATGAGAAATATTAGATGAAAAATGGACTATAGCATGAGGTAACATATCTACTAGTTCAGATTCCCATGGTTCAAACAGAGACTACTCTCACCACTGATATTGAAGATGGATGAAATATTTTCACAAAGCTTGTACCCAGTATGACTGCAGTAAGTGGTCCTGATGCTCTCAGGAATCTCAGACTCTTCTTTGTTTTTCCCTGAACATTTGTAAATAACAATAGCTTGACAAGTTTGCTCCAACACTGAGTCAAACTTCACCAAAAGGCAATTAATAAATCCTACCAGGTGCTTCATGAGAAGAATAATTGCAAGAATAGTTGATCCCATCACAAAGGGAGGCCATGAGAACTACAGAAAAGAAACTATCACATGGAATTAGAAAACATCGATGCCTTCTAAAGATAACAGAACTCAAACAGAAAAAAATAAAACAATGATGTCCGAAACAGATATGTCTATATATCAAACTTAACAAACAATCACTGAAACAAGGTACATTGCCTAGAATCAACCAATAGCTTTTGGCATTACAAATGAAACATGCAAAAGAAAAAAAAAGACACAATTGTTAATTAATGTCAGCAAAGAAAACGTAGTGGCCATGATAAATTATTATACCTTTTTTTTTTTAAGAGAAAACAGGTTACGACAGACAAGTTAGAGTAGTTTTACTTGCCCAGATTATAGGGCATTTCTGGCTGGATCATCCTATAATTCTCATATTAGCCTGTAAACAACTCATTGATTGCATGGCTGCAATGTCAAGTAGACCCATCTATGTAGAAGTTCAGCCTATGTTTAAGCACGTAGGTGAAACAAAACATATATGAGTATGCAGTGCTTTCTTTTTCTTGTTTATGTTGAAACCTCAATATAAAATTCTGTGTTTTGACAACCACAATATTCTAATCTGTTTTGATGTTTGACAAACTTATAATACATATAATAACCTTATGTGGCACTGTCGATTGGAAATCCAGAATGCTTTTCACCAAGGTTTGCCGAAATGGTTACAGAGGGGGTACAGGCCGGTGACTAGTTCAGCATGGTATGGGTCTATATTGCGCTATTCTGGGGCATGTTGACACAGGAAGGCCAGAGAGGGAGGGGGAGAGGGAGAAGAAGAGAGAGGAAGAGAGAGAGAGAGAGAGAGAGAGAGGAAGGGAGGGAGGAAGCGAGAGGGAGGGGGGAGAGAGGGCTTGAAAACCCTCATCTCATTGGCAAGGGGTTCCCCTGTTCCTATTTCATTTCGTAATAAAGGATGCCCTTTTTTGAAAAATTTGAAATTGAAGTCTCATGTTTTATTTCAAATTTCGTTTCAAAATGAATTGAAGCCCTTATTTGCCGATATCAATTAATTTAAAAAAAAAAAAAAGGGTATCAGCTGTTTTGAAATGAAACAGGGGAACCCCCTATAAATGAGATAAGGGCTTTCAAGCCCTCTCTCTCTCTCTCTCTCTCTCGGCCTCTCTCTCCCCACCCTCCCTCTCTCCCTCTCTCTCCCTCCCTTCCTCCTACTCCTCCCTCCCTACTTCTCTGTCCTTCTCCCTCTCTCTCTGTTTCGAACTGATAGGCTAAACCGTGCCAGTAACCAATCGTTCTAGTTCGGTACTCCCCAAACCAATCAGTTCGGTGCAGTTCGACAGACCTTGCTTTTCACTGTCTAGGTGATGCATATCTTCATTTCTGATGTCATCCTTCTAATATGATCTATTTACAGCTTGAAACCTAACTGAGAAGTTTTCATTCAACTTATCTCAAATTTCACCAACACCTTCAAAATGATAAGAGATTGTTGTACACCAAGTCTCCAGGACATACATACATACACATGTATACATATGTGTGTGTATGCATATACATATATATGTATGTATATACGCATCCGACAATACAGAACTTCTAATATAATAGAGATGATTAATTTTTCTATGCATTAATTTGTCAAATTGAACTTATATTCCCACCTAATATGTTTTGACAAATGATACCCAAGTTCATCATTGATTCTTATGCATTTCCAGTTTCTAACTCATTCAAAAGAGTGGGCTGCATTATGCATGACTTCATTCAACTTCAACAAAATAAGCCACAACCTCAAGAAGCCTAACTCACTGAAAAATCAAATACCATCTACTTCTAAATTATGAAGTTATGGAAAACACTTTAAAGTTTAAACTCTGGTTCTGAATATCTTGCATATAGTAGGAGAAGCAATTAATTGCTAGCTCAGAATCCAAAATAAGCAACAGATCATGATTTTTCCTGAATGTATCAGTCAAAACCACAGTAAAAGAAGGCTTACGAGCAAAGAAAGGGTGGTCCATTGTTAAACCACCATCAGGTGGAAATCTATCAGACAGCTCCTTGTAATATTTAAGTTTATAAAGAGGACAGCTAAAAGAAAATGAAAATTTAGACACTCTGGATTGGTTAATGGGATGGAATTTTCTCACTGAAAATGAACCTCACTTTAGCAGTAGTCTGAGAAGTTTATAAATCACAGGAGTTTAATTAATTGCCTGACTAAATAAATAACTTCCTTTTTTTGGTATTTCCGGTTATCAAATTTAAACAGTTAAAAAACCAAATCATTTTTTATAAAATCAGTGTGTAGAACAAGCTAAAGTGTATAACCATATATTAAGAAAAAATGGAACTGGAAATGACCTCCACATATAATGATTGCTAGAATACATACATGCATACATATATATATATATATATATATATATAATATATATATATATATTTTTATATATATATATATATATATATATATAGAGAGAGAGAGAGAGAGAGAGAGAGAGAGAAAGAGAGCTTACATCTCCAGCTCCAGCAATAATACTTTTGGCAAGTGGTACAATTTGGCTGCTCCTTTCTACATTGTATCCCAAAAAGTATTTGGCTTGAGACAGAGCAATTACAATAGCTGACGAAGTAACAAAGCCAGATATGACAGAATGGCTGATGAATCGGAGAAGCCAACCAAGCCTGCAGCAACATATAGACTTAAAGTTGTCCATAAAAGATTTAAAAAGTGAAGAATTGTTGAAAAACATGATCTATGTTCACAACTTAAACACTACATGATAAAACAACACCTGCATTTATGTTAAGCATATTGCCTACAAGTTTTAAGAGCTTGTTAGAGAGCCTGATACTGCATATAAGGTTCGACAAACTATATGATAGTTCAATATTACAATTCAGGCTGAAAATCTATTAATCTTATCATTAGACAGCTTTAAATATGCACATGCTTCCTGTTATTTCTCAACCAATGCCAATCTCCTCATAACTGTCAAGCACAGATATTGAGTCTCGACAGAATCCAATTTTGATCCAACTGCTATTTCTAAGGTGGTTTCCAGCTTAAAAGTTCATCCATAGACATGAAGTCTTCCCACATCTCATGCAAACAAAATGAGAAGATCAACATGTCTGACATAGCATCAACTGGTCATTACCATAATCTGAAGTCAGAATTCATAAAACCTTCGCCATTCAGTGCTATGAAGGGCTATATACTCTTTTGGACAAGCCTTTTCCAATATTATGTCATAATCTATGTTCCACCCCTTACTAGTTACTGACCTATAAACCTTGCTATGGAAGTTAGTATCTAACAACACACCATAACATGTGCAGTGGTTGTCCATTAATAGAATCTTTTGTTCATCATGAGTCCATATGAGTTATGCATGCAGTTTGTAAACAGGCTCTATACAACACAACATAATGCAGTGCCATGGAGTGTAAGAACTGAACCTGATGTATGGCTCTACTATATTACGATTCAAGCATTCAGTCATGCACTTGCACCTTATGTTTATGATATTTTATCCCTTGAAAGACCTACCATATGGAACTCATTAGTCTCTTGCATTATGCAATTAAAATAATACAGTCTACAATCATGCTTCGGATAACCAGATCTAGTTGGTGGAGTAATGCAAAAATCAGCTAGCTTGCCAGGAGCTGATTCAGAAACTTACCAGAAGTTCTCATCCTTAGGTCTTTAAATGGCACAGGCACCAAGTATCCAAGACTTTTCTTTTTCCTAACACTTTGCCTCCAAAATATCAAGCATAGCAGTATAATAGACTACTAGTATAATTCCGATAAGCAAAATCATAACTAAGCAGATATGTTGGTCATTAGACCAAGTAAATTATTCAATGCATCTAATTACGGAAATACATGGATGTTCCATGTTTAAAAAATGGAAGTGAAACTATACTATAAGTTTAATGACACTTAATAATTAGAAACATTTGGTACTTGAAAGGGTAGGCAAATAGATTGTCATTGCCTACACTAGAGTATCTTTTAACAAGTTTTTTGCAAAAGGTGTCTGATATCACTGTCTAAGCTAACTTAGATGTGTAATCCAATTTTGAATTACCAAGGGTATCATGTTGTCTCCTTTCCAAGTAACCAAGTTCTCACAGCCTAAATGTTCAGAAGTCAAGATATTCTAGTCACACAGTTATATCCACCAATGGGTGATCCAACCTCCGTTTGTTTCTATAAGTGAAAAGTGAAGTGTTATTTGATTCCATTTTTCTGTCAATGAACCACCATAAGATTTAATGGTAGGTTCTTCAGTTTGCATTGGCTCCCCTGATTCATATCCAAGAGAGCATCACTAATTCTATAGATGAGCCTCTTGCTAATCCAATCTAGCTTAGCTGGATTTCCCTATCTTGAACTTTGATTCACCACTGAAACATCTAGTAACACTGTTACACAACCTTTAATTTAGAGTTCAATATTCTTTCTCCTTTTTTTACTGGGAAATCCTAATTCTAGGTGTTGAATTTGACTCTGTTTGAGCCCTGAATCCCAGCGATTGGATCCTTGTAGGCCCATAGCCTCTACTCATTTCTAAGGACCTCTTAATGGTTCAGAGTTGGGAGCTGCAAATTCCTCATGCATGACTACAGTAATTACAGAAAGGGTAGAAAAATGATTAGATACCTCAGCAGCCCCATCGTACATTCCAGTGCACCAACCATAAATGCCAACAGTATAGCAAGCTCCGTGTATAACTCATCTGAAGGATCAACAATGTTACTCAAGACATTGGAAACCAAAAGAGATACCAGTGTCACCGGTCCAATTGCAAGTTGACGGGATGATCCAAACACAGCATAAACAAATATTGGAACAAAACCAGAATCTGCATTCAATAAATAAATGGCAAAACATTGGTCTCAGAGACTGCAGTAGACAGAGGTAAAGAGATAAGAAGGAAGTATTAAAAAGAAAGGAAAACAGCAACGAGTAACAAATGCAGTAGTGAACTCACAGAGTCCATAAATCGGGTGAAGCCCTGCTAGCTTGGCATAAGACATTGCCTGACCAGTTTGCAATAAATAAATCAACAAAATGCAAAGAGAAGGGCTACTTTAAGAGTTAAGTCAACGATGATAGGAACTGATGCAAATTATTTCCTGACTTACAAATAATGAAAATCAACATTGACACTCAAAAATCTGAAACAATTAATTAGTAATTCAAAGATCCAAGTAAAAGCATTTCGGAATCCCGATGACACTATGATACTAATGGAATGCGAGAGAGAGAGAGAGAGAGAGAGAGAGAGAAGAGAGAGAGGAAAGTATTATAAGATCAACTCTGGGCAGCCGGATTGAACCCATTGCACCTGAGGAACGAGCATGACACCGACCGTGATGCCAGCCATGAGGTCCACCTGGAGGAACTCGCTCCACTGATATGTTCGCATCCACCGGGTGCATGGGAACAGGAGCTCCATCCATTCGACGAACGACATGCTCTGGAGCTTCAGACGCCACTGCGCAAGTGGTGGGGGTGAGGGAAGTAACGGGGATGAGGGCGTCGGGCGCTCCAGCGGAGTTACTCTGACCTGCCTGGCTAATCCTCTCACAATGTCGCTGTCAGCAATGTCGAGATTGCTCGACGTAGCATAGGATATCTCCATCGGTGCCTGTGCCTCCCCTGCCCTCCCTCAGTCGCCCGTAAGCAGTTAAAGTTGGCAAGAGAAAGGAACATATGTAGAGGTGGTATAATCTCACCTCCATCGGTACGTACAGGCGGCACTTTCCTCAGGGAGGTCGTTCATGAAATGTGGAACATGCTCTGCGAGTGGAAGCGCACTTTAGGAAGCCAATTCAATACAACATCATCAGCTGACTTCTTGAGTGGCTCTTTTGTTTTTTTTTCCTTTTCTTTTCTTTTTTCTTTTCTTTCCTTTTTTTTTTTTTTTTGGCTTTCCGGTACCTGAACATTTTTCTTTCTGGATGCTTGGATTTCACTTGCATGTAGCCATTCAGGTGGGGCCACGTCTAAAATGGCGTTATATGTCTGGTGATTGCCGTTTGGAGCTGTTCCAATTTGTTGCTGAACCAATGGAAGAATCCGGCTATGTTTTCAGTTGCATGGGATACGCTTTCCGGCATCCAACCGGTCATTCCACCAAGGATGAGAGCAGAGAGTTCTTGTACGTTGGGACATCCTGTGGAAATCATTCATGTACATCCATCAGTAATTCTGCATTCGAGGTCTCAAAGATTAAAATGACGCATATAGTCTTACCGTCTCAGTACAGTCTCACCACTATCATGTGCAGGTAAGAAAATAATCATTGCCACCGATGAACTAATGCACACCACGATCCCGTCCATCAGACGGTCTCAACCAGCCCAAAAAGTTGGAGCTTGATCCATCCATTAGATAGAGGAGTCCAGGTTATGGCCCAGAACATGCCCTCACCGCAAGCTGGCTTTCCTTCCGTATACGCAGTCAGGTTCGATCTGTTTTGTTGGGGCCCCCCTGCTGAAGCATAAAATGTTCGATAATCAACTGCGGTTCAACTTTTATTGACCAAAGCCCACCTTAAATGGGCGAACCATGTTAGCTGGATTCGACACAATGTTAAATGCTTTTGGGTGGAAAGACACCTGCTCGGCAGAGACCCGAATAATTCTCGGGTTGTTACATACCAAATGATTCTTGTATCTAACCTCATGAAAAAGCACTAGACCACCTTGAATCCTGAAACAAATAGAAGGAATCAAACAAAGAGAAACTTCAGAAATCACCACTGTTCCATACTAATCCATAAATAATGAATGCCAGCTGGTTCAGACAGAACAGGAAAGTACGAAACACCTCATATTGATAACATTCATATAGTCCAGGCCTCATCACTAGCAGCCTCTTATAGGATTCCATAAAATTCGTTATACAGGGAGGAAGCATTGTTTCCGTTAACAATGTGTTGTACTGCAAGCCAGTGGAAGCTTCCTGTGCTCAGTACAAGAACCAAAGGACGATACATGAAAACAACAACGGGCATTAGGTAAGCAACTTACCGTTTGTTTTTCCTTCCCGTCCCCTTGAAGAATTTGCTTCCAATATGGATAGAGGTGCGCGGCATCAATGCCGCCACGACACCAGTTCTCTCCCCATCGCACAGTATGAGCAGCTTTTATTTTTGATGATGGCTCGCAAGTTTTGCGGTATAAACTAAGGACTGCAGTCAAGAAGATGGAATATGTAATGGCTCCAAGAAAGGAAAATCTCTCTCTCTCTCTCTCTGTTTTTTTTTCTCGAAGCAAGAGGTCTGAAACTATTTACAAGCAGTGGAGGAAAGACAGAATGCACAAGAGAAAAGAAAACCACACTCGATTCAACCCCTCGTGGACCACAAAGATCTCAGCCGATGTGCCAGGGAATGGTGGCTGTCCATTGCTTTCCCAGCACAAATATTTCCCGAGTGTTGAAATGACAACAGAGCTTTTTTGCAGCATAATAGAACTGGTTGTTTGCTTTTGTGAACACACGAGGGTTTCTCTCTAACCACAAGTGCCAGCAGAGCCATTGGCAATTGGTCCCATGCTTTTGGAACAAGTGGCTAAGAAAATCATTTCAACTGTTTGTGTTGATTGTAAGCATCCGGTATCAACCGGGTATACTTCCGCTGCTTGGGTAAAATTTACAAGCAGGAACTCAAAAATGGCTTCTGATATCACCATTTAGGGGAGTGTATGATGAACACACTCATGCTTTTCATGTCCACATCATAAAAAAGCTAAAAACAATTGCCAAACTCATTTATTCAATTAGGCAATATACTTTGATGATATAGTGACAGGGATCACCATTATTGCTTTTTTTTTTTCCTTTTTTTTTTTTTTTGAGTAATCTACTCATCCAAATGCTAACTGAACACTAGATGCCCCTTGGGTTATCCAGGTTCACAAACTTATCAAACAAATGACAAGAAGCTTCGCAGAGAACATAATCTCTCAGATATGTCTCATCAAAGATGATCACACGGCTAGATCATGTATTACTTGGACTATAGTAAACTACAAGGGTAATTGAAATTATGCAAATATAAATTAACCAATTAAGGAAAACATCCAAATTTGTGATATCATCAGGCAAACACATGCAAATCTCCACAGGATCATGGGTAGATCAACAATGCCCTTTTCAATATTCTAGATCAGCAACGGAGCCATTGACAACATACATACCCATGAAAATGGTCCCTGTCAGGCACATGGATGCAGGCTTATGCGAATAAACACATGCAAGGGAATCAGGAACCATCACCTGTAGGTAGGTAGCATATCTTACATCTAGTTAACCCAATTTTGCCCTGCACAAATTCTTGAAGAAATCTGACATGCACTACTTTCTCAGCAGACTTCAACAAATATACAGCTACTTATGCATCTAGTGTAATACATTATATACACTTACTAGGGCAAAATAACCGTCCATTCACTAATCTCTATGAAACATATCCAGCAGAGACCTTCAAAAAACTCCCTGTACATTCCTATGAGACACGAGTGGACAATTCATACCTTTGAGCATTTTTTTTTGGGGGGTCCATGTCCGATAGGATCATAGCCTAATCAGCAGCTTGTTGGAAATCAATATTTACTAAGCTGTAAGCAAAAAAGTAAAACAAATTTTGTAGTCAAAACATATTCATGAGAATATCAGCAGCAGTCATACTTTCGGAACAATGTGTCCGTGACATACGGTTGTGAGCCAAAAGAAGGGAAGCTTACTATGGTTAATGAAGGAAAAAGAAACAAAGAACAAGAACAAAGCTCACTGCAGTAAGATGAAATTTTAGTGGTACTAAGAAAATATCAGAACTTTACTAGCACAGGCTTTTGACCCTGATAAGATATACACCAAGTTAAACAAATTATAATGTCAAAAATAATGAGTTGCATAAGCATAGCAATTATGTACAAAATTTAGTTTAGAGAAGGAAAATAAGGCTAGTCTGTTGTGTGGTTTGCTCAAATTATAACTGGTCGGCTGCCAACACAGGTCATTAGTCATGGTTTATCAGTAGTTACAGTTACTGATGATTAGATATACAGCTTGCCTCTTCTATCAACTGTGTTACACCACGAAGAGAACGTGATTCTTGGCCAACTGAAATCAAGCTTTCAATCTTCTAGGCATCAGAATGGAAGTAGATTGATGAGTATGCCAGTGCTGAACATAGCTTCACTTACAAATTAACTGCCAGGAAGAAGCTCGAATTCAAGTTACATGCCTGGAAAGAAAAACCTAAAAGAGAACCCAACATTGTATAGCTGCAACATAATCTGATCAGTTTGCATGAATAAATCATCATCTTGTCCCTTTGAGCCTATTATAGCATATTTTTCTTGCTTCCTTTTCAGTGAAAAACTCATTGCAAGTATACCCATCAAGTTGCATAGCCACTTGACAACACTATCAAATATCCTGGTGAACTCAAATGTATGAAAATTCTGATACAGGATACTTGAGATAAAATAAGCATTATGTGAGTGTGTTCACAAGCATGCATGTGCACACAAATAATATGTATATGCATGCATCCATGTACATATGTATATAAAATAATGGATTTAATGGAGATGGGTAAAAAACGACAATCATCTGTTAAGTAACATATTTAACAACACTATAGAAATATTGACAGTGCAATATGAACAAGCTCGTGCTTAGTTATAGTGTACCAAGTTAAAAAGTTAGTTGACATGTTCATTGTGAAAAAAAATTGGATAATTCAATTATACTGAAATTGCATAGAAAATGACATTACTGAAGGAAGAATATGAGGACCACAGTTGAAAAAGTGTTTTAATGGAAATAAATGGATGTGAAAAAAATGACTACTGAAATGAAGGTTTAAATCAAGAATTGTAAATTTTGGCACATAAGTAAGAAGTCAAATCCATATTATAAGCTGATGAGCCCTCTTCTTAGAGGTCTGAAGTCAAAATTTTATATTTTAAAGGTAGAGACTAGGCTGAAAACACCTTCGCTGGATCCAAATTTTGTCCAGCCTCTGTTGAAACCCACAAGCAAACACCAGTTCAACATTAGAAGATTTTGATACATCATGTCTGTTCTTTTGGAATGCAAGTGCTGGAGTGAGATGTGCAGTTTCGTCAGTTTATCCCCTTGGATAACTAGCTTGCTTGCACTTGGATGCCTTATTTAAACCCGCCTACTACTGCCCAAACCTGGGTTTGCTGTAGGAAGGACTTGTCATTCTTCATTGCCCAAACTCCAACCCCCTCATCATGTGAACTTAATAAGTGGTCAAATCAACAAAATCTAGAGATGAAGTACAGGGGGAGAATGTCATTATGTCACTATTCAGCTCACGTTGCCCAGTAAGGAATGTGAAATTTTCATGAATTATAAAAAGATTATAACTGCCACCAAGAAAATACCATGAAGCTCCAAACCATGTCAGAAGCAGAATTTTTCAGATTCTCATTGTACTGCATCAATATCTATGCAAAAGCGTCATAGTCCATGATCATCAATAATTCTATCTGAAACCTCGAAGCTTGATGGAAATAAGTTAATAAGCAGCAGATGATTTCTGTTTGGACAGGAAAACCTTTTCTTGATCTCTGTATGTGCATGCCATTGTGAAAAAAAATATAGGGAAAACACAAGAGGCTGAACAGAAGGACAATATAAATAAAAACTTTCAGAGTAACGCTTTGTTTGGATCAGCCCTCATAAGGGAAGGGAAGGAAGGGAAGGGAAGGGAAGGGGAGGGAAAGGGAGGGGGAACATCATCTTTGTTTGAATAGCCCTCATAAGGGAAAGGAAAGGAGATTAAAAGACTATTGTACTCTAATTTTATTTTAAGATCTGTGGGTATTTTTATCTTTTAATTTGTCACAAGTTCCTTTCCCTCCCGGATCCCGATTCCCCCAAATTGGGGAATTAGAAAACTAGTTTAATGGAGGAAAAGAGAGGGAGAAAGGTATCCCTCCCTTTCCTCCCCCTCCCTCAAAAATTAATATCCAAACAAGGAAAAGGGAATCCCCCCCTTTCCTTTCCCTCTGAATCCCTCAATCCAAACAAAGCGTCAGGGAAAATACCAGCAAACTCCTAGCACGTCAGAAGCAGCATCCTTCAGATTCTCATGGAACAACGTTCTTGTCTTTATGCCACATGAACACGTGTGTAACTAGCATCAGAATCCAAAATATTCCTCAAAAACTTCACTTGAAACCTCAAATCCTGTTGGGAATCAGTTGTTGAGCAGCAGAAGATACCTCTTAGGCAGACAAACAAGAAAAAGAAGGGGGGGGAAGCCATCTTCTCGAACTCTATCCATACCATGAAGGAAGAAAATACAAGGAAAATCTTAGAAAATAAATCGAAAGAGAATAAAACAGAAAACTTTCAGATTAAAGGAAATCATCTAAGCTTCTCATGTACCTTATTGAAACTTATAACATCCACGGACCTCAGCAGAACAAAAATCAATCCAGGAAGGCTACGAGAATGGTTTCCCCAGTTGAAGCCCAATTTATACGAACCAAGGAGAGAAAACTTCGGAGGGTTTCACGATATCAAAAATTAGGGTTGCGTTTCAGTCGTTTCATGGGGGAAAGAAAGTGAGAGTTAATAGATGAGAATGCAGGAACACGAATCGGACATAGCGACCAGATGTCAGAACTTACCATGAAAGAGCGTAGATCGCTGGAATTCAGGGCATGCCATGGCGAAATCCAATCCTTGATCGCAGAGACACGGCGTCGAATCTCCCTCTCGCTCCATTTCTAGGGTTCCTTCTCCTTTTCTCCTCTCCGGCGCACCCTCGATCAATGGGGAGAGCCGAGTCGGGGGCTTCTGTTTCCAGGCGGGAAACCAGAATACCAGTTTTTGGGCATTTAAGTCGGCTGGCCTAGGTCCCACGCCGGTTGGTAGGGTATGCACGGTTGATTTGAATCGGATCAATTTTCAAACGGTATCGATTTAAATCGATTTTCTAAAGTCGAATGGACTATATAGAAATATTAATTTAAATTAAATAAAAAAATAGATTTATTTTGATTCAATTTATTGGATTGTGAACTGTTGGTCGAATGTAAAATGGATATTTATGAAATAGGCTAAATGGATTACTGTCCATTTTAATTTTTTCTAACCATACCGAATAAGCAATTTATGTGATAGGTTAAGTGGGTAGTTTATGAAATGGAATAAATATATAAACAATTAACTAGTAAGATTAGGATAAAATATAAGTCACTGACAGTTCATGTATAATACGTATAAAGATATCCACAGGCCTGTTAAGTTTAGATTAATTTTTATATATACATACAAACAGACGATTATACCATTCTAATGTGAGTACAATTTAAGAAGTCAGAAAATAAAATATCTTATAGAATTCGCAGGTAAATATCATTCTGATGCTAGATCTAATTTTCGATATGTTGAGCAATAAAGAATTCAATCCAATCTATTGTGATGTTCGCCTCCCAAAAAATATATCGAACAGATATCGCGATGGAAAGACAAAGGAAAAAGATATCTTGGAGGAGTGGATGAGACTGTATTGGTAAGTGCGTGCAAGATGGTAAGCTCAATGTACAATATACGCCAATCGGTATCTAATGGTCAAATTTGTATTGGACTTGTGAGCAATGGAAAACTATGATCTGATAAGACTAGAAGCTATCTCTATAGTTAAGCAGAAGGGTTATCAAATCAACTCCCTATATGATATTACTTGATTTTTTTTAAAAAAAAATAAAATATGAAAGGGAAATGATAAATCTTCCAAAAAATTTGAATTTGATGGATGAGCATAACTACAAACAAATTTTAAAATGATATTTCCTAATAAAATATTTTTTTGAATATGTGAAAGACTGTTTCACTTGAGTGTGAAGTTGTGAACAAGAAAGGAAGAAATGGAGAATCATATTTTGTTAAATTATCATAACACCTCTATTATTATAATCTTTAAAGTTTATTGCAAGCTAAGGACCTGTTTGGATGATTAAATAGAAAATTTCATTGGATTTACATATTAGGTCAGTATAACCAACTAAATAATAGAAATACAAACTAGCATCCAAGACTGATTTGGGAATGGGCTGACCTGAACCCCATGGAAAGAAAAAAAAAACATGCTGGGATTTGGATCAGCCCACTCCCATATCACTCCAGTATTTATAGAGCATAGGCTTGGTTAGCCTGTATTCCCATTTCCTAGCTTATTGTACTCGCCTAATCCATAAATCTAATAGAATTTTTAGCCCAAACACCGAAGCTTCGATAATGGTTCTTGATGCTTAGGAAAGTCTAAGCTATTCTTATTTCAAAATCTTCAAAGGGCCAAGAAATGGCCCCACTCTCGAGGGCTTATACTCATGGAAGTTTGGAATTGAAACTTTATTGATGGCACATTACTATTTTTAAAGTAAGAATTAAAAATTATCAACTCATGTCTATCTTTTATATTTAGATCTTTTTATTTGTCAATTCATGGCCTATGAAAGGGATGGTGCAAATATAATCAAAATGTCATGAATGTTTCATGCAATATTCATCCTCTTCCATGCAAGCGTTGTGCAGTATCAGCCATGAAACACATGCTTGAACGGAAACAAATTTATTTACATTATGTTAGAATTTGACGTCTCGAGATTCAGTTCACATTGAGCCTACAGCGAGGTTCGCGGCGAAAAACGGAGTCCAACGAGACCAAGATCACCCCAAACGGAGCTCGGATGGAGGAGATACGACTTTTGAAGTCGGCATGAGAGTCGAGACGGCGGCGGTGCATAGTCCAGGTGGGGTCAACGTGCGGGATGCGCGACCCAAGCAGGCGGGCGGCCCAGCCGGGCACGTGGCCCAGGTGGGTGTGCGGCCCAACCCCTGTGCGGGCCCGCATGCGCTGGCCGGCCCAGGCGCCTTGCCTAGGCCCTGTACCCCGATCCATCGTGGATCGGGCGGTCCATGGCGGACCTTGTGGGTGTTTCCCACACATTTTTCACGATCCACGATATTATTCCATGGACCGATCATGATCGAATGGCTCAGGGAGTTTTCGGTGATGATCCAACGGTTTGGAGCTTTAATTGTATTTGATTAGGACTCTTAAACCTAATATAATAGTGTTTTAGTCCTATAAAAGAGCTTGAACAGTGAAGGTGGTCTCGTATGATCTTTTGGATTGGTTTTCTCATGGAGACCCATGAGTGCCTGTGGCTGCATGAACCCGAGAAGGAACCCGAGGGAGAGAGAGAGCTGCTTGACATTGAGAGAGAAGGAGCAGGGCTCCTGGACAGCGGACGCCGATCGCTTTAGGGGTTCAGGGGGGTCTTCCAAGAAAAAGATCTTTTCTGAGAGAAACTTCTAATGAGAGAGAAATTGGATGTACAAGGGTTGAGGATGAGATCTCCTCTTGCAAAATTTCTTTTTCATAGTGAAGTTTGCATGCCCCATGGAGGCGAGCCCTTTTGTGGCTGATCCACGTATTTTGATTATTTTGTTTTGTTTCTTCTTTCTTCCTGCTGCATCACGTGATACTGAAAAGATCTTGGAAGGTAGTGTCTTGACCAGACATCCACCCAACAAGTGGTATCAGAGCAAGGTGATACAAAGACGCAGATTGCAGCGGTGGTGAGCAAGACTAAAGATGGAGAAGACATGAACAATCAAGATGGAGATCAACAAGTTCGATGGTAAGAGCAATTTCTCCTTGTCGTAGGCAAGGATGAAGGACGTGCTCATCTAACAAGGGTTGATCGATGCTCTCTTGTGTGATGAGAAGCCGACCATCATGGAGGTGCAGGATTGAAAACGGCTACAGATGCAGGCAGTGAGCACCATCCGCATGTACCTCGTGGATGAGGTGGTGATCCATGTGCTAAGCGAGACTTCTCCGACGGTACTGTGGTCGAAGCTCGAGGAGTTGTACATGGCAAAGTCTCTCACTAACACTCTTTTCCTCTGAAGGCAGTTCTATCAACTGCGGATGACTGAGGGACAGAGTGTGCAGGAGCATCTGAGCCGCTTCCAGAAGATTCTCACCGATCTCCTCAGCGTTGGTGAGAATGTTGAGGAGAGACTAGGGCACTGGTTTTGCTAACGTCGCTTCCACCTTCGTACGAGTCTTTGGTGACTGCTCTTCTAGTGAGAAAGAGTACTATCAAGATGGA
>NC_025997.2:3787334-3848496 GCF_000442705.2 Elaeis guineensis | reverse complement strand
TAGGGATTCTAAATCTCGAGTCAAGACCTAAAACTTTTATATCACACAATCACTCAAACAACTGGTAAAAGATAAGACTTGTAATAGATAGAAACGGTAATAATTGAATAGGAAAGCCGTTTGCAACGGCACGAAGGCACCTCTAAATAAGAATCAGCTTATAGGCAATACACAAAGACAATCCATATAAACTATAAGATAGGTTGAGTGAAGGCTAGTGATGGGTTGAACCCAATCTGATATGATTTTCGATCTGATAGATGATGCAATATTGATTATTATAATAATATGAGTAGTAAGAATGGCTGGTGCTGGTTATTAGAAACGTCAGAAAATTGAAGGCCAGACGGAGATTACTATTATTAAAGTAGATAGTTGTTATATATTGTTTGTTTTTTTAGCATATATAAATAGACATAATTTAAATAAATTTTTTTTATTTATCAAAAAAATAATTTATTTTTAGCTTTATTTTTTATCTTTAAATTATTATTTTTATTTTCCAATAGCCCTCTAATTCAGCGGCGAAGTAGTAATAAATTACTTTGTTTGTAGCTCCGCTATAGTCTACCATTTTTTTTTTTTAAATGATTGGTGGGATCAATAAAAATTTTTGAATATCAAGATATATAAATTCATATTATTTTCATCATTATTTTTTGAGAATCCTATTCCCAGCTAATCCAATGTTAGTGTGTCCTTACAATTACCTAATCTAGGTGCTAGTTTGTGCCCCCCCTCTGGACACATTGACTGACGGGGAAACAGCAGTGCTTGGTGCTTAATTAGCTTGAGAAGCGGCGGGGGTCATCTCGTGCCAAACGGGACCCAGCAGGCGAGCTCTATTGTTTGTAGGCGAAGCGGCAGCAACGCGATGCAGCGTGACCGCTGCAGCGCACGTACACCCATCAGACGGACAACAGAAAAACCAAAGAACGTGGAAAGCAGAAACCGTACAAGGATATCGCAACGAAGTTAAAGCGCTTAAAAACGCCTCGGTGGTGGTGCTGCCCACAACCTGGTAATGGTCGTTGATACATTTTGGCATTCATATTTATAATTTGTTCTTCTTCCTTTGGATTTGGACACATCTTATGCTCATCCTCCCACACAAAATTTGATTTCCAATAAGATACTGTTAGATGAAGCGAAGACCGTATGAAGCCCATGAACCAACGGATGGAGATATAACATGAAGTCCACAAAGTATAGCAGTGGGCCTTCCCTCTTGTGTGTCATCCAATCTTGTGGAGACTAAAATATAAGTCATTTTGTTACCGAGGCAAAAATGACCATCTGAATCTGATTGTACCATCGTGATAGTAATTTTAAAGCACCATTACTCCTTAAATCATTATTATGATCGGATATATAAGATCATTCTAAAATAATGTTATCAGACTAAAATTTGGAGATAAAAATATTTTTAATCTAATAAAAAAATATTAATAAATCTAACAAATTATATCGATATGGTATAAATTATTATATTTATATTTATATATTATATTTATGATCTATATTATAATATATTATTAATCATATTTATCAAATCAAAATAAATATCAATATTAAAATAATAACATATTATAAGTATAAATAGAAATATTAATTTTATAATGATAATTAATATGTCTTATGAGATTAATAAATATATTTTAATTAAATATTTTAATAATTTATTATAATATATTTGATTGGATTAATAAATAATTTTATGAAATATATCATTGGCATTAGTGTTCCTGGATCTTTATGAAATATTAAATAAATTATTTATGGAATCTTAGAGGATGTTTGGTTGGGGGAGCGGGGATTTGAAATCGAAATCGGAATGGGTGACTCCCATTCCAACCATTTGGTTGGGGAGTTCCATTCCGATTCCGATTTCGAGATAAAATGGAAATGGCTCAATCTATATAGAACTCAATCTTTACTCTCCTCTATAGGGGGCATTTGGTTCGTAACGAAATCAGAATGGGAATGAGAATGAGAATTGAATGGCTTAGAATTGGAATCGGAATAGCCAAATCCTTCAAAGCATTTGGTTCGTGATCAAAATTGGAATCAGAATCGGAATGAAAAATTAAATCTATATGGGAGAGTAAGGATTGAGGGGCATTTGGTTCGTAATCGGAATCAAAATGGGAATGAGAATCGGAATGGCTTGGAATCGGAATCGGAATAGCCAAATCTCCCGAAGTATTTGGTTCGTGACCGGAATCGGAATCGAAATTGGAATAGAAAATTGAATCTATAGAGGAGAATAGAGATTGAGTTCTATATAATTAATCCATTCCTCTTTTACTCCAGAATCGGAATCGAAATGAGACTCCTCCCAACCAAACGGTTGGAATGGAGTCACCAATTTCGATTCTGATTTCGATCTCCACCCCTCCAATAAACATCCTCTGAGTTCTATATAATTGACCCATTCCTATTCTACCTCGAAATCGGAATCGGAATGAACTCCTTCCAACCAAACAATTGGAATGGAGTCATCCATTCTGATTTTGATACCAGACCCTCACTTCCCCTAACCAAACTGTCCCGATTTAATTTTTTATTTTAATTTTAATTTTAATTTGATTATGAACTAAATACTTCGAAGATTTGATCATTCTGATTCATACTTCAAGTTATTCAATTTTAATTTATTCTGATTTCGATTCCGAACAACATTCTTTTAGGAATACTAATTTCTGATATATAGTAGTAATATGATTATTTGAGATTAAATTATTATAGGATAAAGGCCACTGGTGACGTAAGATCACCCGGTGATCCCTTCCCCGTTACCAAACGCCACCTAACAGTTGAGTCTGACCGCTTAAATCAAGCTGTGCAATCCTGACCGTTCAAGTTGCCCGCGCCGTTTTATTCTATCCACGCAACGAGAGAGGAGAACAGATGGACGGCTCTGATTTGTGGCTCCAACGAAATGAGAGGGGCCGGAGGTCGCGAAGGGCCGGACGGATAATTCCACACGTTGCTGGAAATCGGGGACGAGAACGAAAGGTAAGGAAACCGCCACGTCAGCAGGTCGGCGATCCGAACCGCCGATAACGCGGACGGTGCCGATCCCATATCCACAGCCAATCAATGGTACACGTGGCAGGCGTAGAACGAGGAGGAGGCCCGACACGTGATATACATAAGCGCCGACAGATGGACGGCTGAAAGGGCCTCTTCCAACAAGGACCACCTGTACCGGCGTCTCCCGGTTCCCCAGTCGTTATCCGTGTTCCTATATAACCACCAAGATTGAAACCAGAGATCAAGCAGCAAGAAGAGTGGCTGCAGGGAGGCAGAAGAGCTCCTAAATTCCAAAGCTACTATTATTCTAGCTAAAACTATACAGAAAAATAATGCCGATTAGTAGGATTGCAATTGGATCACCAGGAGAGGCGAGCCAACCTGATACTCTCAAAGCCGCCCTCGCCGAGTTCATCTCAATGCTCATCTTCGTCTTCGCCGGTGAAGGCTCAGGGATGGCCTTCAGTAAGTTGACACACCTCTCACCTTCTCAAATACTCAAGTTCATGCCTTCATGGTGATGAGACTTACAGAAAATTCACCATCTGTTTGACATATAAAAATTCTAACGCTTTATCCTTTTCTTGACAGACAAGCTCACAAATGATGGCTCGACAACACCTGCGGGTCTGGTTGCAGCAGCCTTGGCACACGCCTTCGCACTGTTCGTGGCGGTGTCAGTTGGAGCCAACATTTCTGGAGGTCATGTGAACCCGGCTGTCACATTTGGTGCCTTCATTGGTGGCAACATCACTCTGCTGAGAGGCATACTCTACTGGATTGCGCAGTTGCTTGGATCAGTCGTTGCCTGCTTGCTTCTCAAGTTCGCCACTGGAGATTGGTAAGCAAAACATCATTTCTCATAAAGATCAGATTGACAAGCCCAGTGATTGGATCTCGGATTAAAATCGTGTTGCTGTGCAGAAAACTGCAGCATTCTCGTTATCCACAGATGTGAGTGCGTGGAATGCTCTGGTGTTTGAGATCGTCATGACCTTCGGCTTGGTGTACACTGTCTATGCTACAGCTGTGGATCCAAAGAAGGGCGACCTTGGAGTGATCGCACCCATAGCTATCGGCTTCATCGTGGGTGCAAACATATTGGCTGGTGGGGCATTTGACGGGGCTTCCATGAACCCTGCAGTCTCCTTCGCCCTGCGGTGGTCAGCTGGACTTGGGACAACCACTGGGTGTACTGGTTGGGACCTTTGATTGGTGCGGCAGTGGCTGCTATAGTTTATGATCTGTTCTTCATTGGCCACGGAACAACCCATGAGCAGCTTCCCACCACAGATTACTAAGAGGATAAGAGTCCCATCCAGCTCTATATGAGTGTGTTCGTCAATTATCCTAGGCTTATCCAGTGGGGTGAAAAAATAATGGGGGAATTGGTCATTGTTTTACAAGTGTAATGCTCTTTTTTTTTCTTTTGTCCGTGTGTAGGGTCGTAATGCTGTCTTTACTGCTCTGATTAGATGAGATGGTATTCAATGTATCAATATCCTAGTAACGTTCTATTTGGGCAGTTTCAATTAAGTCATATGTTTTCAGTTTTGAATTTGTGTTCTCTCGAATTGTTAGAGCAAGTAGGGATCCAGAGCCTTGATATTCTGACACGGCTGCTATCTGGACAACTTGCTGGTTTATATCTATGGACTCAAGGCGCTTCCTTTTTTTTTCCCCTTTCTGCGTGTAATAAAGATGTTTTGCAGCGAGATCAATGAAGTTTTTGTGATCCGATGATTCATCGCTGAGCACTTAACGAGGCAAGTGATGTAAGCAGTTTTGACAAAAAATTCTGTAGTATAGGTGCTATAGAGCATCATATACAAGAACGGAGAAAATTTCTCATGTTGTGTATATGTTTCTTAAATCAGGTCCAGGTTTTATTTCTTATTTATATCTAAAGATTTTGTGGGGCTACTTTAGGATCTATTTGGATGGTTAGATTTCTATAAAATTTATGAATTAAATTAATATAATTATTAAAAATATTAAATTAGAAACTGAGTTAAATCTGTGTCTGTGACCATCCATCACTATTTTTTATATGAACCAACCTGAATCATGCAGAGAGAAAAAAATAATTTCAGTATGTTTTTTTTTTTTATGAAATTTGGATCAATGCATTTTAAAAATTTTTAAGTTATTGAAAATATAAATCTATTTTTTTTCATTGCACTAGTTAAATTCATGAATTTCATAAAATTTTGGATCCCGATCTGTTTGGATGTCCGGGTCCAAAGGATAAATTTAAATTAATTTCATTTATATTGTCTGATCGCCTGGATTCGATACGTGAATCCATAAGGTTTTGGGCAAACATCTAAACAGCCATTCCAAGAAAAGTATAAAGAAAATGCGAACATGGCAGATGTTCGCCGCACTCCTGGTACTTCATTCTCCATCCACCTCTCCCTCCCAGGTCCCAATTACCTAGGTCCTCCATCGCTCCACCAAACCCTAGCTCTCCAACATCCTCGCGCTCCATGAGCGTCGAAGCCCACAGGAAAGACTCCAAGAACATTCTCCTTAAATCGAAAGTAGTCCGGTTTGCCCCGCTTCTTCAGATACGATCGTCTTGGCGACAATTGAAATGGCACGCATCGATCTGCAATTCTTTTTCTTGACGACGGATTCTTCTTGCTCTGGGTTTTTGATTTCCGTGATCATGTATTCTTCTCATCTTTGTTTCTTGATAGAATCTTCGGGAACGCTTTGAGTCGACATCAGGTATTCCTCAATGACCATGGATCTTCTTTCCTTGCACTTTTTGGTGAGATTAAAATTTTCGTCAAATACGACGGTCTTAACTGCGATTTTGTCCAGGTATGTGATCGATTCCACGTTGCATTCTTCTTTCCTTGACCATGGATTCTTCTTATCTTGGTTCTTGATTTCTGTATTCAGGGATTCTTCTATATTAGTTTTGATTGATTCCGTGACAGCGTTTTCAGTGATAAAGTAGTCAATTATCCCCGATCAGGAACTGAACCTGTGCAATTGAAATTTCGGCACTGATGCTGATAGCGTGATTTTTGCAGTGTCGGGGACCAAAGGCATGGATTATTCCATGAGGTTCTTCAACTTAGATGGCAGTGAGCCTGGGTAATCTTTCACCTTAGAAGCAACATGTCAGTTCTAGTTATTTAAACAACAAGATGAAGTTTCTTGACACCCAAAACCCTTTCTTTCTTCTGTAGTATCCTGAGAATAGTTTCTGAGTAGCTTTAAACCAGGGGAAAAGTTTAAAGATAGACATCATCTTTAGAGTGGCTTGCACCCTGAGTGCTTTCATTTATTTATGTATTACTTTAAACATATGGTGGTGAGATCCATGCTTTCTCAATTTGTTTACAACTAATTGAAGTGTCATTTCTTGCAAGTTGTAGTAGAGAGCTATAACATATAGTTATGCTGCAGCCGAGGGCTCATGGCCCGGCACATGAAGTATTGTTTGCTCTGGACCATAGGCCTCACGATTTTGCCCCTTTAAATTCCAATCCAAAAGGTGCCTCACGAGAGAAGGGTGATCCCTTCTTATATAAACTAGAGTCTCTATTGACTCACAGGACTAATGGTTCCTCCTTCGTTATTATCACCATAGCCCTTCTAGTTAAGGGAGAGTCTGTGTACGGATGGGAGGTGTATCATAATCACATATTCGAATTTGCATGGCACCAATGTTATGACTAAGGCTCATGGTCCGGCACGTGAAGTATTGTCCGCTTTGCTTATGGACCTCACGATTTTGCCCCTTTGGTTCCAATCCAAATGGCACTTTACGCTGGGAGGATGGTCTTTTCCTACATAAGTCAGAGTCCCTCTTGATTTACAACCAGTATGGAACTAATGGTGCCTTCCTTATTATCATCAAGTTACATTAGACCATTGATGTTATCTAGTCGAACTGATGCGTTGGCATACAAATGACTTGTCAGCCAATAATTCCTATGGATCTTTAATCCATTCAATAGATCCCTCCATTTATTTATTGTTAACTTCTGATTTCTCCTGGAGTTTGCTATAGTATCATGGCATCTCCGCCTAACATGATCTCTAATTTTGCTAAGAATATGAATATGCTTGGGTATCTATCTTGCTTGTTATCAAGCTGATGCACTTCAAGCTTGTTGTTTCTGCTAATCATGGACATGGATGTGCAGTAATGGTGGGCTTGTTTGCCCATTTCATCGCTGAGGTGAAAATCTGCATGGTCACAGGGCTGCTGTATTGCTAGAGATTCTCAGCACTGCATTAAATAGCTTTTTGCATATGTTCCACAATTTGTTTTATGTATTGCTGTCGTCTGCTTCTAGGTCATCAATTCAAATGTATATCATTCAGGCAAAACAGAGAAAATGATGGAAAGGAAAGCTGAGTTATATTTACGGAATATCTGTAACAAAAAAATCAAAACAGAGATACATAAACATAGTAACTGTGAAACAACCACCCTTTGCCAAGAAATAGATGTTTCATTGACACTCTAGCAAAAATCTGACTCTAATCCTTGGATCATTTTTGACATGTATAACAATGACAAGCCAAGAAAATTGATTGTCTGATACTAAAATTCAAACAACCACTCTTTGCCAAGAATATCTTCTTTAATTGTCAAACACCTTTCCGTGCCGTATTGCACTATGGTCCAATTTTTAACAGCCCCATTGTAAATATTTGCAAACATCGAAGCTGCATTTGTTTTCATGCACCAGAATGTTAACTTCATCCTAGTGACTGTCTGTAAAAAAGAGGATGCATGCTGGGTTTTGAGTGGGAGGGTGTTGCAACGAGGTTTCATCCTTGGAAATTGAACTATAGGCTAAGAGGATGCATTTAAAAATACTCTACTGAATTTTATGAATTCCCATCTATGACTTGTGAGGCATGGGATTGACTCGTTTATTAGCTGCTTTCTCCCAAGTTTTTTTCCATCTAGTTTCATGTTTTCCTTTTAAACAAATCATAATGGAAATTATTAACATGTTTTATCAATCCCGCACCTTTTTTCAAGCTGTCATTTTTTCCGTCATCGTCTAGATTTTGGTCCCCCAGTTCATCCTTCACATGCTACCTTTTCATAGCAGAAACATGTAAAGGAAAGAGACAAGCACCATTATTTTCAAGAATGAAGAAGAAGAACACCATCTGTTTAAAAGAATAGGGGAACAAAAAATTTCAAAGAGAACAAATTTCACTATTATTATGATCAATGTCTCAATACATAATCATGCAACTTTCTATGGAGTCCTAATTTGCCAAAAGTAGTAAAACAACTCGAAATCGGGAAAACTCTGTAGAAATCATATCTATATCCAAAATTATATCTCCTAGTTTGATCTCGACTGAAGTTGGACTTTCTAAGTATACCAACACCAAAACTTTCCTAAGGTTGCAAGGACAAACTTTGACCAACCAAAAATCAACAGGAAAAATGATAGAATTAGCCTTTGACTGATCCATGACTTTTGACCAATGAAGCTTTCCAATGAATCCTGGGTCACTGAAATCCAACTTATGGTTTGAAAGTTATGCTCACTTTTAAGAAGCTTGCACATTTTGGCCTGCACACCCAAACTGATTGGCAACTTTGTCTGCTCTGACTAATCCAAAGCCACGTGTTCTAGATCAAATGCTTCTGTAATATTTATTCTAATTCATTCACCATAATAGAGTAATTGATCCTGGTTTTGTTAGACTGTTATTAGCAGAGATAATTCCATAAGGATATCGAAATGCATATGACCTTGCATTTTGCAATGTGATGGAAATGTAGCTTATCTCTCATAACTATGAAAAATCTTGTTAGGGGATATGTTTGAGCCAATAGGTTATTATATTTTATAATTTTAACTAACAAATGTTTTCCTTCTTGTGGTGTAGTCCAGTTCATCACCAGCTAGAGCCTCCACCTTGGATCAAAATCAGTCTGGTGTCTTTCCATTCATCAAGTACCACGGTCTTGGCAATGATTTAATCATAATTTGTTGTTGAGTTCATGTTGCTTTTTTTTTTTTCCTTATGAACGCTTCTTGTATTAGTTTCTTGATGGAAACTTTTAGGTTGACAATTTGGATTGTCTGGAAGATATAGCTCCACTTGGGCAGCAACATCCAATCCCCCCAACCTTCAGCAAATGCACAACCCCCTGGTCAAAAAAAAAAGAAAAAAAAAGAAAAAAGAAAAATCCTTTTGTTTGTATCTGGAAATAGAGTTTTGGATCAACATGAAAACAGCAAAAACTTAGAAGATAAACACCAGCATCAAAGAGCCCCCTGTTCTGGGGGCTAGCAATGCCTATATCAATAGAAGTATGTGTTGATCAATCATATATTTCTCAAATAAATGAGTAAGCCATTAGAGTACAATTCCTTGTGATTTGGTGGTACAGACTACTGAGCATAGAACAATAGATTCTATACTTCTCCACCATTGCTTGCAGTGGTGGAAATTTTTAATTCTTGTTGTTGTCCTGGATTAATGATGTTGAATTTCATCATAATAGTGACCATGAGAGAACGATCTACTCCAGACCTCTAATCGTTGATGTCAGTTTAATGCAGCCTTTCTACTTAACTTCTCATTCTGGATGGGTTGCTATATTCCTGTTTTTGATGCTGTATCAAAATCTTTTGCTTTGAAGTATGATCTTATTTAGATATTGAGTCACCTTCTTATCATGCTGATGCACTTTGTTTTTTTTTTTTTTCTTTTTTCCATTGTTTATGGGCATGGATATGCGGTAATGGTGTGAGTTAGTTTTTGCTGCTCATTATTGAACTTGAAAGTCTACATGAGGCTTGAAGGTGCTGCCACTGGTGATTATATCCTGGCATTTGATATATGCATTCTGTATTATTTATGAAAGCGGTACCTTTTCTAGCATTGTGCTAAGTAATCTTTTAGACTTGTGTCACATGTATCCTTGTGTTCTAGTCATTTGCTAGATTCATCCATTTAAATTTATCTCAATGCAGGGAAATAAAGCAAAAGAAAACAAGGGCATGTTTTTCATGAGAAGGAGAATAGTAACTTTTACCATATGTAAGGCAACAGAAAATCACATTAAACCTAGGAAAAGACAGAAAAATATTGACAGTCATCAGATTGCCATTTGTTCCAGGATCTGCCATTTGATCTGAATTACTTAAAGCATATGTTGACTAAACAGATACTTTTTTCAAATAACTGGTGATTATTAGAATGCCATTTCTTTCAACTTGTGGTCAAGATATTATAAGGAATGATCTATAATTGTCCAAATGTTTATGTTGTTGTTGCTGTGGTCAGATTTTAAATTCTTGTACTTTTTTTGGGATGGTGGCCACTGGGAGAGAGCATCTCCTCAGCTCCCTTCAATATCGTGTCTCTTACATATTTATTTGAACTTCTAAAGCTGCAAAAGCTTGCTATGATGCCATCATATCTAACTTCTTTTCATGGTTGCTAAATGGTATGATCCTACTAGATATGTACATTGACTTTTATCATGCTGATTCATTTCGATCTATTATTTCTAAATTTCCATTATTTATGGATCTCAAAATGGGTGATAATAGGAGGTGTTGTTTTGGCCTATTCATTGCTGAACATGAAAATCTTTGTGGGACAGAGGTACCATCACTACTCGTTTCATATTGGTATTTCTCACATGATACCTATACCGTCTATAAAAATGGTAGTTTTGTAAACTGCAATGAATATATAAGCATGATAATTGTTGAATTGTTCGCTCAATTTTAATGGAAGAATCACACCATGCTAAGAAGAATCCATTCAGCTTCTGAAAAATAAATTTGAGCCTAGTCTTTGCATCATTTGGTTCATTGATAAAGACAAGATGGCAATAAATTTCATCATTTGATTCTAAATGCTTGGTGTTTAAGAAATATCCTCTTTTATTATCTTGCAGATACCCTCACCATACTATATTGTGTTCAAAAGAATAACCATTCTTGCTAACAGCATGGAAAGTCGCATTGAAATTTATGGTCATCTCGAGGGTGCCAACTGACTTAGTTGATAGTCACTGCATGTTGGTTACTAGTAACATAGGTTCTCCCCAACTGGCATTGTCCCACCTTCACCCCAATTTCGGCATGGGCTTCCTCCTGTTCTAGTTTTTAAAGGACAAAAAGGGATCATATCATAAAGAATAAATGTCTTATGAGCTAGTCATCATGTTAAAAAAGATGTGTATGGACCTCATGAACAAATATTATAACACAATCTGTCCACAAGAATGATATAATAGAGACATAGCCTTTTTCTTTAAAATATATCTGCTACAATTTGCTCATACAGCTGGATACTAGACAATTTTCATACAACTATTCTTTGATGAATGTGTAACTGAATACTGTAAACAAGCATGCCATCAATTTTATTTTCCATCATTTAAGCACCTGTCCTTGCACCCACTATGGTTTGCTTCCATTGAACTTCAAGTTAAAAACTAGGTTGGCTTTATAATTCTGACCTATTGGCAGCCCTTATTTTGGTCATGGACTATATCCTTATGGACCTAATCATCTCCATTATGCAGAGCATGACTGACTCTTCCCTTGTTTACACCTGAAAATGCATGTTTGAGTGTGTGTTTGTAGGCATGTCTTTCTCTATGCCCAGAATCCAAATGCTTATTAGCTGGAATCATATCCCTGCTCATTTTCATTAGAATCAGGGTTTTTTTGCAGTTGATTTTGTTTCTACAGCTGCTGTCTCATCCACAGCTTCCTGCATTCCAGTAAAGTTGCTAATAAATTAAATCCTTTTTTTGATTATCAAATTTATCTAGAATAGAAAGATATCTTGTACCTTAATATGAAATTAAGTTTTCAAGTCTTGTAATCATCAAAAAAAGTTTTCAAGTCATGTAGAAGTAGTTATTATAGAGGATAACTGATTGTCTTAATATTTTGTGGTGTATGTTCTGATGATGTGCTTGTTGACAAAGAATTAATTGCATTTCTTTCTTATTGTAGGAATAACTCCAGCCTGTGGGGCTACAACTTGTGCAGTTGCGTTCTATAATTTCCTGTAAGTCATTCCAAAAGGGTAACATGTGTATGTGGTCTTTTAGTATTTGTATGAATCATTTTTTTTCACTATTCCAATACTGTTGATAGCAGCAAATGATTAAGTATAATATTCTTGTAAAGCAGATGTGTACGTTGATTTGCCTGGTGGGCCATCGGAAATTGAACAGAGGAAAGAAAACAATCATGCCTACATGGCAGGCCCTGATGAGTAATTGTTTTAAGATTTATTATTTAGGTCCACTATGTAAATGGGTTAAAATCTTGGCTCTCTGAGAAGGGGATAAAGCAATTCCTTCCAATAACACCTGTATGTTTTGAAACATGCATATCTGCGGTTGCAAACTATCAAGTGGCTGTAAACTGTTCAATTGTGTGAAAAACTTTGAAATGATTGTGCTTTACAAACACTAAGTATTCATATGGTAACTCCTGGTCATTTTATTGACATAGATTAGTGCAATCAGTGGCTTTGGCCAATAAAAGAGCTCTCTGCTGATAAACAATTTTTAACTTCATTGTTGTGCCGCAATTGCAGTCAAATATGATGATTGTACGGGAAAAACATGTTTAAAGGCATGACTTAGGTCATTTCTTGATGTGGGTCTTGTATCGCAGAGCACTATTAGCACAAAGGAATGCAAAACTTGTTTAAAATGTGCAACGGTTGTCAACCTGCAGCAGTCACCACAAAGGGAGAGAAGTATCATCCATTGATATAATTCTCATTTTGTGGTGGTCCGCATGCAGTGGATGAGATTGATTGTGCTTGACTTATATGAAGCAAAGTCAAAGATTACACTGGATATATTTAGAGTTATGGAATGCTGTACCGTGCCGAATCGGCCGGCACACCCCGTACCGAGCCGAACCGGCGGGGAATCGGCACGGTTCAGCCGATTCAAATGGTATACCGACGGAGGAGAGAGGAAAAGAGAGGGAGAGTGAGAAAGAGAGAGAGAGGAGGAGAGGGAGGGAGGCTGGAGCCGCTGGAGGCCGGCGATGGCCCGTTGCGGCCATCGGAGGGTTGCGAAAGCATCCGCGGCTCGTCGGTTCGCCCGATAGGGCTTTGAAATGAGCGAGAAAGAGAGAGAGGGGGGAGATCATCGAAGATGGGAGCGGGCGGCGTCGCGGTCGCGGATGCGGGCTTCGCCAAGGCCGGGGGGGTGGTGGAAGCGGCGCGGGCGGCATCGCGGTCGCAGAATAGGGGCGATGCGACCTCCTTTTTTAAAAACGAAGATCAACAGTGAAGCCGGTAAATCATTTATCGGCTTCACTATTTAAAAGATTTTTAAAAAAAATTAAAATCAATGAAGCCGGCAAACCATTTGCCGGCTTCACTTAAGTTTCGATTTTTTTTAAAAAATCAACGTCCCTATTTCACGCCTGCGGCGTCGAGTGCGTGGACTGCACCATCCGACGGCTATGACGGCCGGTCGAAGGCCATCCGATGGCCCCACCTCCTCCCCCTCGTTTTCTTTTTTCCTCCCTCTCTCTCTCTATTTCTCTCTTTTTCTTCTCCCAATTCGGGTCCGATGCCTTCATCGGTTCACTGCCGGTTCGGTATGGTATGGAACCATACCGAACGGTACCACCGGCTGGCTGAAGCGGCCGTCGGTACCAAGACGGCGAACTTTGTTTAAAGTACTGTTTACTGACATGCACACATTATTATGAGTGTTATTAGACATAAGTTGTGTATTTATAAATGTTCATAAAGTATAAATCATGCAACAAATGTATAGATGGGGATGACTATCATGGATAACATTATTATGCCTTGTTATATGTGCATAAGTAGCTAATACACTTGGAAATCTAGGGCCAAAAAAAGAAGAAATCAAATTCATGGTGGATTACTTGTAGGAATTGCTAGGAGAATGAGAATCTGAAGATTTAAAAATAGTAAACGTGCTGATGGGAAAGGAAACATGATGAGGAGCCTCTGTAGCATTTGGTATTAATTATTGAGCATAAGGTAAGATAAGCTGGATGAACAAGTGAGATGGAGAGATGGATAAAGGTACATAGTTGGTGCTACTAAGTAGTGTGATAGAGATCTTTTGAGTCAGAAAAATCTTATTAGATACCAGTGAAGAAGTACTATATTGTAGTAAAAATTCTTGGGCAGCAAAGAAGATCTCATTAGACAAGATGAGTTTGATAGAGATCAAGATGTTTAGGTGGATGTGTTAAAATGGGGAATATATTTTTAGAAATGAATTCACTGAAGGAAGCATAAGACATGCACCACATGAGAGAAAACAGTGTCGTGCATATTGAGATTGTTTAGGTATATATGACATTGATTTAAGGAGGCACCACTAAGGAGAGTGACCGGAATTTGTTCTTAAAGGTTAAGAAAGACTGATATACCTAAGGTAGAATGCATGGAAGTTGTGAAACAAAATGTGGCAAAGATGGCATATATAAGATTAGCTCTTGAGAGAAACATGACGAGAAAAAATAAATTAAGTCCACCAAAAGGTGGGAGTAAGATTTACTGACTGTTATCAAATCAGGATTGTGTCATAAATCATAGAGGGCGTGAGATGATTGGATTTGTTGTGGATCATAATCTTGTTTTTTCCATTTCCTTTTAGACATTAAACAAAGAACGAAGCAACATGAAAATTAGAAACATGACTAAATTGTAATTTAAATGAAGAACAAGCAAGTAATCATCATATGAAAACATACAAAATTCATTTTGGAACATCTATAAAGCCCATATATATATATATATATATATATATATATGTATATATATATTGTCCAAGATTAGTATAGTTGTATGCCACCATATATGTCCTTGTTATATCTTACAGTGACCGCACGAGAGAGAGAGAGAGAGAGAGAGAGAAAGAGAGAGGAGATTACATGTAGGCCTTAAAAAAATCATGATCATCACGGTCGTCACTTGTACAACATTTTATATTTTGCCTCTTGAGGATCAAAGCTTTCTTACAAATCCGCTAGTTGAAAGTTGGATAATGTCTTGACTCTGAGTTTTCTGGCCTTCTAGAGCGAACCAAATCCCATTTTTGAATGTCATTAACAAAGCATGTTTTGCCCCTGCAAATGCATCAACTCACTTCTCCTTTAGATAGAAAACTGTAAAAAAAAAAGGAATTATTTTAAAAAATGGGTGCATATATATGAGATTTCATCCAGGTTTTAGCTCCCAAAGCAACTAAAGTTCTTTTCTTTACATTTGAAAGTTGAATATCTAATGGGATTGCTAATTTTTTGTTTTGGAACCTTATTAATGATGAAATTGGTCTGTCTAAAAATCAAATAATTCAATTGGATCATAGAAAATGGAATTGTCATTTCCTTTACATGTAATTAAATGTTCCATATCTGGATCTTATAGTCCAAAGTCCAAGCTAATCCTAAGGAAGCGACCCAAATTGGTGAAGGACGTTATGACCTTGATCACAAGATCTTAACAATGGTTTATTATTCTTCTTTTCTTCTTATATTTTTTTTAACAGTAGTATTTTTTTTAATTCCATTACATGATGCAATGTTGTGTTCCTACCAATGTCAATTAACAAAGTTGATTTTTCAAGATCCAAACTGTTAGTAAGCATCCAACTGAAAATGTTTAGACATTTAGTTAAATTTTAGTTTTAGATGGATAATTAAAATGTTATCACGAGTAGCAGGTGGTGTTAATAGATAACCTGGCTTTAGCCTGCTTTTATATTTTTATTAACATTTCTAACATTTCTGGAGAAATGTCAAATATGTACTGAAAATGATGGGTTTATCATAATAAGAAAATGAATGATTTAATGACCCTTGGACTCTTCCACCTGAATTAAGCATTGACATTGGTGGAGATATCCCAAGTTGAAGTCTTTGTTATTTTTTGATGGAGGGTAATGTTATTTTTCTTGACTGCAGTTGTCAGTTAAGATACCAAATTTAATTATTCCCTACTTGTGTGAATCAGGAAAAAATTGATGGTGCACAGCCTTAGTGTTTCAAGTCAATATTTCATGATTTAACATTATAGTGTTTTCTGTGGGTGATATGATATTCTTTTCGTGGACCATTGTAAGACAGGATTGGAGATTTTTAGAATTATTGAGCTTTTCTGGCTTTTCAGCTGATCCATGTTCTCACCTAGTTTAGAAGTGTTTCAAGTGTGTTCCTATCATTCTTTAGAATGAGAACAATTTATTTTGGGTTGCATGAAAAACGAAGTGTCTTCATGCACTGTTGATTTGCCTTGCTGACTCACGTTGTCTACCATAAGAATATCTATACCGAGCACTGAATTCTAGCAAGATTTGGATATATCTGTCATGTCTCTTGCACAAGATGCCCTCCTTCAGCAAAGTCAAGACACTAGAGGCAGTGAGATTGTGAGATACTGCTCATTTTCAGAGATGACCGTACTAAGTGGCTGCCAATAGTTTGATGTTATGCAGATTTTGACATAGTCATGGATGGGAGTGCTGAATTATCATCTTTTTAATGGACAACCCTCATAAGCACAAGTTTCTCACCCTTGAGAGATGTTCAATCTGATCTCGGGACCTTTTTTCCTTTTTTTAAGAAAAAGGGTCCCATCAGCAAATGTACAGTTTTACAACCAAGTCTATGTGCTTAATTTTAGCTTTAAACTTATCTTGAAATTATGTAGCTAAATGTTTCAACAAATGAACAAGGAAGAACACTGCCTAATTAATCCTTTTGGCTAGTTTGTGTCCTTTAGACTTGGTCAAATGCAACAAGCGTAGCCATGTAACTGAGGCATGCACTTGCCTGCTTGCCTTCTTGTGGTGCTGCCTTGAAACCATTATGTCGTTACACATTCTGATTGTTCAATTGTTCTCTATATTGCTTATGTATTCAAGTCTATAAATGCATACGTATGTATGCACAATTGTGCAAAAACTTTTGAGACGTTGTTTATTTAGTTTTGCATTTTCTGGAAGTGCCATCTATTGTGTGGAAGATCTCCCTAGATAAAGCTAAGATTCTGGATTTCACTAGCATTACTATTATATTGGACTTTTTCCTACAATATTTTTTTTTCTAATATTTTTTGTTTAGCTGATATCATATCTAACTTAAAATGTCCAGCTCCACTGCTGAAGTGGCAACAGAATCTTTCATAAATCAGAAAAGATACTAGCTGATATCATATCTAACTTAAAATGTCCAGCTCCACTGCTGAAGTGACAACAGAATCTTACATAAATCCGAAAAGACACTAGGTTTTCGGATTTTTCAGGTGGCCAGACAGAGTCACCCAGATCAGATGAAGGAACCACTTACACTTAGGATATGCCCATGATGATATATTAGGATAACTATCAATATCAAGGGCATTCACAAATGAAACCATGATGCATGCAGATCAATGGTGAGCAAGAAAATAATACCAGTGCTTTCAGGCATACACGAGTAAGATAAGTTCACATACATCTGAAATTTCTTTGGATATTGGTGCACACATGCCTAGATTGGTGTAATTGTGTGGGACTTGCATGGTTTTTTTTTGTGTCAGCCACTTATAAAAAAATGAGGGGATAATATTGTTTTTTCGTTGCTTAGACTAATGCATCCACTTTAGTAACTTCACAGCTGTATGGAAATATGAGGATGCTTTTCGTTTGTCATATATTAACTTATGATCAGGATGTGTATGAATTTTCTTAACTACTAAGGAGGATTGTACCGGGCAGCATATATTTGTTATACAACAAGTCACATGGGTTCTGCCTGCTGCGCACCTCCATAATCTTCTATTCATTATTGTAAAGGATATCTGTTCAAATGCGCACAAGATAATCCTTTATCCTTAAAATGACGTTTAGAATACCAAATGCTCTAGTCAGTACTTAAATGAATCATCTCAGCGACTAGAAAGATAACTTGGATCAATCCTGTCCTTAATACATTGTCACAAGGCTTGTGATGTTACTAAGTTGGTTGGATCTTAAAAATATATATATATCTGTGTGCCAATGATGTGATATTTTATCTTGTCTACAGATTAAAACATCTTCTGTGTGGCGTGATCAACTTGTCTGTGGATGCAACAGATATGACATCAAATTCAGATAATAATCTGGAATAGCAAGTCTCATTCTATTTTGTTTCAAGATTATTACCCTTGGATTATGTTTGAGTGCCATGTTTCAAGCATTTTATGGTGTCTTGCTTGATTGCCTCCACTATGTGGTCCAACTCTCTTTTTTCCCCTTGGAGATTGCCATGAGTAGGTCAGTGGACTGTCACTACCCTTAGAAGTAACACAAGCAAGTACATGGACCACCATGTTCACTGACCGGACATGCCATTTTTTACTGTCAGTCCGTGTATCTTCTTTGGTGTAGATTAAGCTGCATCTTGGAAGGTATCAACTGTTATCTTATCAGGTAATCTATGCTTATTATACAGTAGTCCAGATTAAAGGTGGAGCAGATTAGGTTTTTCTCCCACCTAAACGTAGGAAGGGTGTTAAAAAATGGTTAAGTTTGCTAACCAACCATCATCATGCTGCTGTGAAGGATTGTAAATTTGGAAACTCTCTCTTTTCAGGCAAATCACATGATGATTTTTTTAGTCTTACTATTGATAGGTGTCTCAGTTGACACGTTTCTGGTTCTTGTTGGGTAGGGCTGTCAGACATCGGTATTCATCAGGCTGCCACCACCTTCTATTGGGAGATGCAGCATGAATGAATACAAGGACCATGCTAATTTCTTACACATTCTAGAACTGTTCATATCATTTGTCACAAACTGACAAGATCTGGTTTCAGCTCTGCCTTTTGAGAGTTCCATAAGTATCTAATTGTAGTCATGGTTTATTAGGTAGGACTTAATATTTCATTGTTCAATAGATGCATCAAGTGCAATGGCATACTTCATTGTCCTTGCCTCGCTATTTATTTACCAGTGTTTTTTTTGTAGATATACTTGTTCCAACTATATTATGTGTCTGATTCGATATCCCTGAGCTGTTGATCTTAGAATAATACTATATGATTTAAATTTAAACTTTTGATTACTGTTTTAATGAGGGCCAAATCTGAAGAATGTCATGAGCATCTGAATTCTTGTGAAATTTTATTTGAAATTTCTAGGACAGGTTGGATAAACCAGGGTGAGGCCAATTGTGCAGCTGAAAGTGTTATACGATGGGCAGAGAATTAAATTGATTCGGAACCACTGCACATTTATTACTGGTGCAGAGTAAATTTATTGCGGCTAATTCTTTATTGTACCCATTATCGATGAAGAGCATCTACAAAATAAAATTCATACTGATCAAAATTATGTCCAACAAAGATCCTCTAATACTTAAGTCAGTAAAAAGTAATGAACAGCAGATTAATATTTACAGAGATAGAATCTCAGCATCAAGAGTATCTTACCAAATGCTGTTCATTTATCTTCTTTTATAGATGAGTTGTTGGTAACCGTTTGTGACAGTTAAACATGTGGGTTCTGTTTATCTCAACATTATGTGATCGTAGGATGGACGGTTATACCCATCACTGATCATGTTCTAGTCATTATATGCTTTTTGCGTTGACGATTTCTAGTAAATCAACTCTATGTCGGTGATCAAAATATGTCGATCGTATGTCAGTAGTTGTGGAAGTCCGAATGACTATTGATCAGCAACTCTGATATGTTAATGGTCTTCGGTCTGAAATCAGTTAAGTCATCATAGTCGGAGTTTGATAAGGATGGTTGAGGATAGCCGACTGTTGGTCGGCTAACCGATCATTAGTCGGCGATTCATGCTTATCAGGTTTATTGAAAGTCAGAATCGAGAGAGTCGGTTGAATTACCCCAACAGTTGTCCCTTATTTTCAAGTCCAAGATAGTCTAACATGTGGATTGGCACGTGGTTTGACACGTTGGACGAAAGAAGTTGTCATGTGTAGTCTCAAGCTTCGATTCAACTGCGGACATTAATGATTTCTTCAAAAAATGAAGAGCCTCCAGTCGTTTTGTCGTTTCGATAATCGTGAGGTTATCATTGGGGTATCGTTTCGAAAAGATAATCTGGCGTCCGACGAATCTGGATGATTTGATTCTGATTCATCGATTTGGGCCACGTGTCCAGATGTCATTGGCTTCGTACCATTCATGCAGATAGTGGTGAGGTGGCGTGATCTGAAGATAGATATGTTAAACTGTCTGATCAATGATTGATTTTGATGTAGCCACATGTCGAAATCTGGGGAGGTCTTGATTGAATAACTTTATTCAGATCGTTGAAGGGTTATATATATATATTATCACTTTCATTTGGACTTTCTGCTTTTGCATTCATCATTTTTTTCTGCAACAGAAGGTTCCACTTAGGGTGCTGAGAGCTTTCAAAGTTCTCTGTCCTTCACGTCATTTCTTAGTTCCAGATCAAGTTTCCATTCCTTCCTCCTAGGTTTTTTTTCTTTTCTTCTTTTAGGTTTTATCATTTTCAATGGCAAGGGTAATAAGGCGAAGGCTTCATCTTCTCGAGATAGTCGATCGAAGAATCTGATTGATGATTCTCCTTCGAGTTCGGAGATGGAAGTTTCTTTTTTGTCCGGATCCAACGTCGATCAGCTTCAGGAACAGTATCATATCCCGAAGTAATTTCAGCTCTCTGCTCCTAGTCCGGATGGTCGGATGAATTCTCCTCTTCCGAATCAGATTGCATTCTATGTAAAGGATTTTCGGGCCGGTCTTTGATTTTTGATTTCGGAGTTTGTCCGAAATCTTCTTGATTATTACCGTCTTTGCCTGCTCAATTAACTCCGAATTTCATTCGGCTAATTATCAGTTTTGCTCTATTGTATCTTCTTATTCTGACCAACCCTCGTTCTTCTCTTTTTCGAACTTTCTTCATTTTTCGTCCTCACCCAAAAGTCAAGGGTTGGTGGTTTTTCAACCCAAAGAAGGATTTATCTTTCATTTTCGGTCTTCCATCATCCATTCATGGGTGGAAGAATCAATTTTTCTTCGTTTCTGGAGCTTTCTTTCATCCTGGGGCGATCCGACAACCAGCCCCAATGAACATAGTCGGATAGACATTATTGATCGGAAAGATTTTTCTGACTTAAAGATATGGAAGTCCCAGCACAGTAAGAGCTAATGACGGAGCAAGCTTTCTACAATGTCGGACTTAGTTCGGTAACTTCTTTAGGTATAGTATAACTGGTCGTTTTATTTTTTGTTTGCTTTTGAACTTTGTACTGAACTTTCGTCTTTTGATTTCAGTTATGCGGTCGACAGCATGAGTTTCAACTATCAACATTCATCTTCATACTGTCAAGAAAAGAGCAGCGATCGATGTCGGATCATCCCGACTGACGAAGAAGAATCGGACTGATTCTGGGTCGATACTGACGAGGGAGTCTAACATTCTGTCAATGACAACTCCCAACATTGAGCCGGTTATAGCATTGCTAGCTCCGACAATGCTTTTTTCTGCTGAAGTGCCATTGGCTAGAGCAGAAACGGTGAGAGATGAAGATGCTGCACCAGAACTATCAGCGGCTCCATCAGCGAGGGTTCGGTTCGAATCTACAGTCGTGGTCGAACCAGAGCTATCTACTGCTGTGCAGATTATTCCTCAAGTGGCGCGATCTCGGGCGCAGTCGAGCACCGACTTTATGGTGGTTTCGAGCGAACGATCGCTAACTGGAGAGTGGAAAAAAGCACCGGCTACTTCGATCGATAATGGATCGTCGATGGGTCTGCCTACCCTCCTTGATATCCGAATTTCAATTGGTGAGTCGGCTTTGGCCAATCCGACATTGGCCAAATGACTCATCGAGGCAGCTTTTCTCCCAATTGACAGGGAGAATAGGAAAGATCGGACAGTGTCTGAGATATTTTTTTCTTTCTATCCAATAATTCTTGGGGTAAGTTGATGATACTTCTTCTTTTCTTTTTTTTTAATTTGATCTGTTCTTTCTTTTCAGCTAGCACACGATATGAATGCTCTAGAGAGCGGATATCGAAAATTCATCGAGCTTCGTCGGGCCTGGATGGACAAGGTCACAGTCGCCAATGCCGAAAAAGCTACTGCCGTCAAACAACTTCAAGCCGTAGCTAAATGGGAGAAGGAGCTTCAGAAAGAGATCTCCCGTGCGACGGCTGAGCTACAGTCCACCAGAGTCAAATTAGGGTCGGCTCAACAGAATATCACATCCTTGGAGTCTCGGATTAAGAGCAAGAAGCATTCAATCAATCGGCTCCAGAGAGAAGGGGACGGATGCATAGAAGAACTTGAGGTGGAGCACGAAAGACATCGGACCATCAAAAAGAAGTTGGCACTGGCCGATACAGAGTTGGCCTCCTTCAAAGAAGAGTCAAAATCGGCAAAAGGTGTTCTGAATTTGGCCATCAAGAATTTCAAAGAATCACAGGAATATAAGGATGAAATTCTCGAGAGTGGATTCGCTTCTTACTGTGTCGGATACGAAGACGACAGTATAAAACTGTATCGGAACTTAGATCTGAGTAGCATTGTCCCGTCTTGTTCGGGAGAAGAGGCTGCTGAGGAGACCACCGCGTCGAACGAAGGAGATGCACCGGTTGCACCAGAACCTGCTCCCACCATTGAGGCTGTACCGGAGCAAGCTGAAGCCGATTGGTAACTGATGTAATATCTTTTTTTTTTTTTGTAATCGAATAATAAATCTAATTTTATGATCGGACCTCGGATCTAATTTTGTAATCTCTTCTTCAATGAATGAAAAACAAATTAAGTATCGAATCTTTCAATCTTGGTGTACTGTCAATTTTATTGAATAACAGTCGAATAACCGATTATCCATCGATAAATTGAATGTCGATCAATAATCATAGTAGAGTTTGTCTGCTAGTCGGATGTCTGCCGACTTAGCTTTTAGATATTTTAGGTATTTGATAGACGATGATAAGTCGAATATCCTTCAACTGGCCGTAGTCAAATCAGTGTATTTTCTACTCGATCGAGATCGAGTTGGCATAATATTTCGCTTGGCTAAAGCTAAGTCAGCATGAGTAGTCATTCGACTTAAATCGATTTTTATAGTAGAAAATTGAGATGTAGTCGGTGTGAACTGACTGATTATGTATCGATCTGATGCTACTTCTGTAGATAACTTGTAGATGACTAAAAATTTCAAGATTCAGAATTCCAACGTTTCATTCTAAATATATCGTACATGTGAATAAATTTATTGATAGTACATCTTCAAATTATCGATATTTTAAGTTTGAGGGATAGTCATCCTATCGAGGGTTTCTAGTCAATATGCGTCCGGACGAAGTATCTCAGTCACCTTGTTGTTGGAGTTTTATGGTTTCATGCATGCAAGATTTTACAAAATAAGTATGCAGCAGAATTTAAATTTTTTTTAGATTAAATCTAATTTAATCTAAGCATGCATAAGATCAAATCTTCAACCATAAACAGGATCATCATATGTGAGATAAGATTCAGATATAGAAATCAAATAGAAAAAAATAAATATAAAATATACTTGAATATTGATCAATCTTCAATATGAACTGATGATCATGGATGTCCTTTGAAGGTCCTTTTTAGCCGCACAAGCGTCCGGTCTCTACGGGTATCCACACGAGACTCTGATATGATTAGAAGTTTTTTGATCTCACCGGGGTGCTAGCTCTCTTGCAGAGATCACATCTTGATGGTTGAAAATCTTCTTTTCTTCTAAGACATTCTTAGAGAACAAGAAGTGTAGGAGGATCTTGATCTTTATGCTAGAGATCATGAGAAGAACCCTTTCTTCTCTTTTTTTCCTAAAATTCATGTACCAAATCTCTACAATAGAGATGTAGAAATTTTGTCCAACTTTTGGACAAAAGAAAGATGAGACATCCATGTCTAAACATGGATAAGAGGGAGAGAAGATGATGTCCTAACAACCAACAATTGGTTGTTGCAAGAAAAAAAGATCAAATCACCAACTTATCTCATGCCAAATCTCTTCACGTCGTCCCGCCTTTCTCCTATGTTTTTCATGCACAAAAGGGGCTCCTCTTTGGCATCATAACCTGATCTAAAATCCCTTGGTAACCGTCCCATATTACTGGTTTAAATAGGCCAAGATAGAGTTTTAATTTGAATAGGAAATAGGAGTCCTAATACCTTAGGACTCTTGGAAATATGGATGCCGCCCACAACCATATTAGCGCCCAAATATCTACACGGGAATAAGGGAGTTCCTTTCTTTCTTACATGCCAAAAAGGGAAGGAATATGGCATTAAAAATCTGGTTGGATGAGGCATCAAATTGGTTTGGGACGTGAGTTTTGTTGGCAGATGGATAGGGAGGAATACCAATCACATGAGATTCTTTTAGATGGATGTTTTAAACTCAATAAAATACTAATTAATTTTAATCATATTAGGATCAGATTAGACTCAAATAAATAAAAATTTAAATTTGATTTGGAGTCCAATCTATTTAGATTATTTATCTCCTAATTGGAGTCTTAGTCTAATTGGACTCTTTCTTGGTGCTTGAGTTAAACTTAATTTTTAATCCTAATCCAATTAGAATTTGATGCACCCAAGAATATGAGGATTTCTAGTCCAATTAAAAATTTATATACCCTAGTCTAATTATGATTTTGGTCAAACTCAAATTCTAATTCAACTGGAGCTAATCATTTGATCCTTTTGGGATTATCCTATAACCTTATTAGGATTGATCAAATCAAACCCATATTGAGTCAAATTAAATCCAATCAAATTAGATTTGATGCAAGCCTCATTGCTCAATCAAATTGAGTCAATTAGCAATTCTATTGCTAATTAATCTTTCTATAACTCACTAACTCTTTAGTAAGTTACATAATACAACATTTATATTGGATCAATTATCAATCAAATTGATAATCAAACCATGTTACGATTTATAATCATAATTCAACTATCTGATTAGTCAAAAGTTTCTTTTGTGTGTGATCCCATAGGTTCTATTCTGTCTGATAGTGAGATATATTGTGATCTCTATCACAATATCATTGAAATTTTTTTCAATAGATTGGAATAATTTCAACTCTGTCCATAAAAAATCATTGATCATCAAGATGATTCTCATGAGTCTCACAATCCACCAGTGACACCTAGTAGTATGTAGTGACAACCCAGCAAAATAAAAGACGAACCTCTAGGTGTAGTTAATGGATGATACAGTCCTTCTATCATGAGTCCCGATCAGATGGCAAGTCATAGATGAATCATCAAATCTCAACATCGGTCATATGATAGATTCAATCAGCTTGAGTCTATATGTGATTCTATGAAAAAATTTTTCCATCAATTACATTACTATGGTCATAGACTTAAGGATTCAGCTTCTTAAAACTCATAGGACTACTCCCTTCTACTAGGATCGATAGATCCCATCTTGATGCACACCCCACTCCTACAGTGAACCAACTGTCATCAACATCCATTACAAGGGCTCATTGAGACCTATGTTGATGTGTCAGTCAAACTCCAATAGCCTCACTGTGAGCAATAATACCATCTTAGGTCAAAAGATCAGTCATACAACTGCAGCATCGAGAAAGTCACTAACAAGTGAGCAGACATCCATGTAACTTCTCGTGTTGGTCACGCTCAGTGCTAGTTGTTCTCTAACAACCACCTGCACTCTCACTCTAGTGTCTCTACACTGCAGACTTGGGATCCATCTGTTCGGAGGAAGTGATCTGTGCACTGGTTTATCCGAATCAATCACCATCCCCATAATGATCCTATGACCAGAAGCAATCTAGAAATCAACCATCAATGACACATGTCTCAAATTCTCAACTCTTTGAGAATATGTGTCATCATCTTGTTAATCCCTTGGATGATTCATGGACATATAAATATGAATGGTAATATAACTGTCCAATAAGTATAAAATTATGTCCTAGAGATATGAAATGTGTTAGTCAAGATTGGCTTCTAAGGCATACATTTAACACTTGTAAGGTCCTTCCCAATTTAGAGATAATTTTTCTTGATCTTGAGACTTTGAAACCTCTGCCTTTCTTAGGACCAGGTCTTCTGGATGAAAGACTTTCGGTTTGACCTTCGCATTGTAATATCGGACTATTCTCTGTCGATATGTTACCATCTAAACTTGAGTTTGCTGTCGAATTTTTGAGAGTAAGTCTAGGTCGGCTCTCCGACATTCAGAATTGCTCGGCTTATTATATTGTTCGACTTTTACTGATAGCAATCCGATCTCAAGTGAAATTATCGCCTCAATTCTATAGGCTAAGTTAAATGACAATTCTCCTATCGGTATACGAGGAGTTGTTCGATATACCGATAAGATCGGATATAATTTTTTTACTCAGAGGCCTTTAGCTTCATTCAATCTGATCTTGAGATCATGTAGAATCGTTTGGTTTGTCACCTTCACTTCACCGTTGGACTGTAGATGGCCGACTGAGGTGAGCTTATGCATAATATAAAATTTTGCATAATTTTTTTTAAAATTCTGATTGTTAAATTGTCGATTATTGTCGGTGATGATAGTGTGTGGTAGATCGAATCTACATATGATTGATTTTTGAATGAAATCTTTCATCTTACTTTCAACTATTTGTACCAAGGGTTTAGCTTCTACCCATTTGGTGAAGTAATCAATGGCAACCACTATAAATTTTTTCTAACCAGATGCCGAAGAACTAAGTATGTCGATTTTCCATTGTGTGAAGGGTCATGATGTAATAATCGATGTCAGTTGGTTGGCTGGTTGATGTTGTATGTTAGCATATTTCTGACATGGTTCACATCTTCGAACAAGTTCAGCTACATCTTTTTTCATAGTGGGCCAATAATGTCCTTATCGCAAGACTTTATAAGTCAATGATTTGCCCCCCAAGTAATTTTCATAAATCTCTTCATGAACTTCTCAGAGTGCATAGTCGACATCTGTTGGTCTTAAACACTTTAGTAAGAAAAGAGAGAAAGACCTTTTATAGAGTTGTCTATTCATCAAAATATATTGTGAAGCTATCCACCGTAGTCATTTGGCTTCTGAAGGATCTACAGGTAGAGTTTCATCATTGAAATACTGGATGATCAGATCCATTCAGCTTGGCTCGTCATTGATTTGTAGCACTTCTTCGACTTTATCAATACTCGATTGTTCAAGACATTCGATGAACGTCCGATCAAACAAGCTGAATGAAGTAGTTGCTAATCGAGAAAGTGTATCAGCTCGGATATTCTCTGCTCTTGGAATGTGAGAGATTTTAAAATATTTCAGAGTTGATGTAAGATCTTTCACTTTCTGAAGATACTTCATCATAACGGAGTCTCGGGCTTCAAACTCACTCTTAACTTGCTCGATAATCAATTGTGAATCGGTGAAGACCTTTAAGTTGTTAATGTCAAGTTCTTTGACAATCTTTAAGCCGACTAAAGAGCTTCATACTCGGCTTGATTATTCGAGACTTTAAAATTAAATTGAAGGGCATATTTGGTTATGATTCCTTCGAAATTGGTGAGAATGAGACCAACTTCACTGTCTTGTGCATTGGTTGCTCCATCAATATGTAGCACCCACACCAACGCTAAGTCGGCCTCAGGAGTTTCAATTTATTTTGATTTATCGTCGAGTTCATTTTCAGAATTATCATCGGATACGGTACACTCGGCAACAAAGTTGGTCAAAACTTGTACCTTCATTGACAGTCGCAGACGATATTAAATATCAAACTCACTGAATTTTATTGTCTATTTCGTCATTCGACCTGAAGTATCAGGTCGGTATAGAATTACCTTCAATGGCTGATCTGTCAAGACAACTATTGGATGTGCTTGAAAGTACGGACGAAGTCGTTGTAATGATATGATCAGAGTGTAGATCATCTTTTTCGCTCTTGAATATCGTATTTCAGCATTATGAAGCACTTTGTTGGTGTAATAAATCGGTCGTTGAATTTGATTTTTATTTTTTTGGATAAGTACCGAACTAACTGTCTCTGTCGAAGTCGTCAGGTAAAGATATAATATTTCTCTCATCCTTGGTTTTGTGAGTAATGATGGAGATGTCAAATATCTTTTTAGATCTTTGAAAGATTGTCAGCACTCATCTGATCATGAAAAATCTTTTGCTTGTCTCAAGATCTTGAAGAAAGGTAAATATTTTTCTGCCGATCTTGAGATAAATTGGCTGAGTACAGCGATCCTTCCATTGAGTTATTGTATCTCTTTCTTGAAGCTTGGATGCTTCATATTGATGATAGTCCTTATTTTTTTGGGATTAGCTTCAATTCCTCGTTGCGACATGAGAAATCTGAGAAACTTTTCGAAAGTTATCCCGAATGCATACTTAGTCGGATTCAATTTCATCTGATATCGTCGAAGTGTATCAAAGGCTTCTTTCAAGTTCCGAAGTGATCAAAAGTTTGGGAGCTTTTCACCAGCATATTATCAACATAGACTTCCATGTTACGTCCAATTTGTGCTTTGAACAATTTATTGACCAACCGTTGATAAGTAGCTCCAGCATTCTTTAAATCGAATAGCATTACTTTGTAACAGTAGATATTTTTGTTGGTTATGAAGATAATGTATTCCTCATCTTTGGATGCCATCCGAATCTGATTGTAGCCCACGAAGGCATCCATAAAGCTCAAAAATCGATGTTCCGAAGTCACATCAACTAGTCGATCGATCTTTGATGATGAAAAACTGTCCTTCGGACAAGCTTCATTTAAGTTTATGTAGTCGATGCAGATTCTCCATTTTCTATTGACTTTTCTCACCATCACTATATTGGCGAGCTAATCAGAATAATTAGCTTCTCTAATTAAGCCAGTCATGATGAGCTTATCGACTTCTTCATAGATGATCTTCTGCCTTTCAGGAGCAAAAGATCTTTTCTTCTGTGTCACCGATCTAACTTTAGGATCAATGTTTAGTCGATGAGTTATTACTTCCGAAGAAATTTCTGACATATCGATTACCGATCAAGCAAAAATATCGGTATTTGCTCTTAGTAAATTCATCAGTTGTTGTCGCTCCAGATCAGATAATTGCGATCCAATTTGGACCATCTTCTTTGGATTATCTTCTTTTAACAGGATAGAAATCAGTTGCTTGGCTAGTTCACCCATTTCTTCATTTTTTTTGATTCAATTTATCAATGGATAAAAAGTTTTCAGATTGATTATTCTTTGTAGAGACCATAAAACAACATCAAGTAAATTATTGATCTCCATACATGTTCCTAACTTCATTTTTTATTGTGAATCGGATCAATAAATAATATGTTGATACTACCACTCTTAAAGCATTAAGTCCAGGTCGTCTAAGTATGGTGTTGTAAGTCGAGAAAACTCGGATGATTGTGAATGTCAGAAGAATGATACTTTGTTGTGGATTTGTTCCCGTGGTTAGTGGAAGAGTAATTTTTTCTTTCATGGTAACTGCATCTTCAGTAAAACTGACTAATGGCATAGAGACTCTTCTGAGTTGATCAATCGGTAATCGTATTTGGAAGAAAGTCGAATAAAAGAGAACATCTGTAGAACTTTTATTAGCGACTAAATTTTTTTTTTACATCATAGTTTGCTATCATCGTCGAGACGACGATAGCATCATCATGAAAAGTTTGTATTCTCCGAACATCATCTTCCAAAAAGGAGATTACATTGTCAAGTCGTTATTTCTTTGTCGACTCTTCTTCGAAAGTTGCCCTTCAATCTTTCGATCGTCCAGAAATCATATTGATCACTCTCATCGTTGGTCGATTGTTGATTATTTCCTCAGTTTGTAGCTGAGACTGTTGGTCGATGGGAGGTTGAGTCAGACGATCTCATCAGAATCTCCCGAGGTAGCCACGTCGGATCAGGACCTCTATTTCATCCCTGAGCTGAATATATTTTTTGGTATCGTGATTGTTGGGTATAAATTACCCGCAGCCGAAATCAACAGCAGAACGGCTCCGCCCGGACTCCTACGGGAGCCGGGCTCCTCCTTCGACAGCAGAACGGCTCCGCCCGGACTCCTACGGGAGCCGGGCTCCTCCATCAACAGCAGAACGGCTCTGCCCGGACTCCTACGGGAGCCGGGCTCCTCCTTCAACAGCAGAACGGCTCCGCCCGGACTCCTACGGGAGCCGGGCTCTGCCATCGACAGCAGGGTGGCTACATCCGGATCCCTATGGGAGCCAAGCTCCGTCCTCAGTCTCCGACCTCAGTATCAGCTGCTGGAGCCGGACTCCACCCACGACCTCGTCTGAAAGGGGGACCCCTCCCGGACTCCTACAAAGGCCGAACTCCGACTACTGTCGAGCCATGATCAACAGATCCGTATCCTTTGGCAGATAACAATAACTGCCATGATCCTGTTCCACTTCCTGTAGCGGATTCCACGCGGCTCCACCTCCCCCTGCGACAGGTGCTGCACGATCCCACTACCTTCTGACAGGCTGTGTCAACAGCTATGATGCTGCTCCGCTCCCTGCGGCAGGTGCTGCACGATCCCACTACTCGCTGACAACTAGTAGTAACGGGCGCCGCTCCACTACCCGCAACAGGCCCTATGTGGCGGGCCATGATGATGGCCACGTGTCTGCTCCATTATCTTTCGCAATCAATTCCCCTGACCATGGGCGGCCCACTACCCGGCGGTTACAAACGTCGCCATCAGTCCGTTGCCTCCCCTGCCTATAAAAGGGGGACTCAGATACGTTATTCTTTAAGCCCTTTTTGCCTTATCTCAAAACTCTGCTAAACTCTCCGTTCGAGCACTCCATTCTTGTTGAGGCAGAGAACTGACTTGAGCGTCGGAGGGTCTTGCCGGAGCAACCCCACCTCCGGTTTAGACTTCCCTTGCAGGTCCCGGCGGCGACCGCGGCTTCCTCAACTCCAGCTTCTCCGGCGCAGGCGGATTTTTGCACCAACAGGATTGGCGCTAGAGGAAGGGTGCGTGTCTTCGCAGCACCCTTGTTCTTGAAGGAGCGCTCAACGGACCCGCTTTCGGCCGTCTTTTCCGGCACCCAATTCTCTTTTTCTCATCCGATGCCCTCCCGTGAGGTTTCCGCACAACTACCTCCGGCTATGGTTGATGATAAAGGGTGGCCGGATGACCAGCCTTTGCCGGATTCCGTCAACGTCATCTCGGGAGAATTCCGGTCGGAGGCAACCAGCACATCAGCTGCACCCCTCAAGCGGCAAAAAGTTGAAGAGCCCATAGCCTTCACTGAAGAAGACGCCCAGGGAGTCCAATTCCCTCATAACGATGCGGTCGTAGTTTCCTTGAACATACCAAATTATGATGTCCGTCGCATTCTCGTCGACAACGGAAGTTCGGCCGACATCTTATTCTACAGCGCCTATTCGAGAATGGCCACTCTTGCCGGTCATCTAAGGCCGATGTGCTCTCCCCTGATAGGGTTTACTGGTGACGCCGTTCCGACGGAAGGAATGATAGCTCTAACTGTGACCGCTGGTCAGCATCCAAAGCAGTCCAGAGCCCTGGTGAATTTCCTGGTGGTAAAGGCGCCGTCTGCCTACAATGCAATTCTCGGCCGACCCGGCCTCAATGCCCTTAGGGCCGTTGTTTCAACCTACCATTTGAAGTTGAAGTTCCCCACTGACAAGGGGATTGGAGAAGTTCGGGGAGACCAAGCGCTGGCCAGGCACTGCTACAATATTGCCCTGCAAAGAAGTGATCAAGCGGACCTCTGTCCAGTCGACGGGTTGGATGCGCGCGACGACCTCACTGAAGAGAGGGGCGGCCCGATCGAGGACCTAATACCAATTCCTTTGAATGATGGGAATGCGGAGCATGTGGTGTTAATTGGCTCCAACCTGGAGGAGGAGGTGCGGACGCATCTCGTGGATTTTCTCCGAAGGAATGCGGATGTTTTCGCATGGGTCCCGGCGGATATGCCGGGGATTGAGATAGAAGTCATGGAACATCATCTGGCGGTCGACCCTAAACATCGGCCAACAAAAGAGAAAATCCGGAGTCATGCCCCGGAGAGGCAGAAGGCGATAGCCGAGGAAGTGGATAAACTTCTCAAGGCCGGATTCATCAAGGAGGTCAATTATCCAGAGTGGATCTCCAACGTCGTCTTGGTCAAGAAAGCAAACGGCAAGTGGAGGATGTGTATCGACTTCAAAAAGCTGAATAAAGCTTGCCCAAAGGACAGCTACCCCCTTCCCAGGATCGACCAACTGGTGGACGCTACCTCGGGCCATGAGCTTCTCACTTTCATGGACGCATTCTCCGGCTATAACCAGATTAGAATGGCATCAGAAGATGAAGAAAAGACTGTTTTTATCACTAATCGCGGCCTTTACTGCTACAGGGTTATGCCATTCGGCCTCAAGAACGCGGGTGCAACCTATCAACGACTGGTGAACAAAATCTTCAAGGAGCAGATCGGCCGAAATATGGAAGTTTATGTGGACGATATGCTCGTGAAAAGCAGGTCTTCCGGGAATCATGTCACCGACCTCGAAGAAACCTTTGGCGCTCTTCGAAAGCATAGAATGAAGCTGAACCCAACCAAATGCGCCTTTGGGGTAACCTCAGGGAAGTTCCTGGGCTTCATGGTATCAGGACGCGGGATCGAGGCCAATCCGGAGAAAATCCGCGCCATCCAAAATATGATTGCCCCAAGATCGATCAAAGAGGTTCAGTGCCTCACAGGAAGAGTGGCGGCTCTCAATCGCTTTGTCGCAAGGTCGGCCGAGCGATGTCTGCCCTTCTTTCAAACTCTCAAGCAGCCGAAAAATTTCTGTTGGACCCCTGAATGCCAACAGGCATTCGAAGAGTTGAAAAGCTATCTTGGCTCACCCCCGCTGCTGGCAAAGCCCGAGCCCAAGGAGGAATTATTTTTGTACCTGACAGTCTCTCCCACAGCCCTTGCAGCCGTCCTTGTTAAGGAGGAAATGAAAGTCCAGCGACCGGTCTACTACATTAGTCGCGTGTTGAGGGACGCCGAGACCAGGTATACTAAATTAGAAAAACTGACCTACGCCTTGTTGATTGCAGCTCGGAGACTTCGACCTTACTTTCAAGGACACACGGTGACGTTACTCACCGACCAACCGATCAAGGCGGTTTTACACCGAGCTGATATCTCCAGAAGAATGGCGAAATGGGCCATCGAGCTCACGGAATTCGACATCAACTACAAGCCTAGACCGGCGATAAAAGCCCAAGTGTTGGCGGATTTCCTAGTAGAATGCACCATCCCCGAGGAGGCCGAACCTGAGCAAAACAAAATCGACGACCTGAGGACCCAACCGAACTCCCCCGACGAAGAAGCCAGTTCGTCCGATAACTTTTGGACCCTCCATGTGAACGGATCGTCCAACATGGCAGGCGCGGGTGCAGGCCTGATCTTGACCAGCCCGGAGGGAGTCATTGTGGAGTACGCTCTGCGTTTCGAATTCTCCGCAACGAACAATAGAGCGGAGTATGAAGCTCCGATCGCAGGGTTGAGGATCGCTAAGGAGCTTGGAATAGGTCAACTCCGGGTGCACAGCGATTCCCAACTTGTGGTAGGGCAGGTCAGCGGGAGCTTTGAAGCACGGGAGGACAGTATGGCCAAATATCTCGAAAAGGTGAAGGAGTTCATCCCTGCCTTTGGCAGTTTTGACATCAGGCAAATTCCAAGGTCGGAGAACATCAGAGCCGATCTTCTCTCCAAACTGGCGACATCGGTTCCGGCCGAATTGCCAAAGGGCGTCCTCTTTGAAGTCTTAAAACAACCGAGTACGGAAGAACCGCGACTCGTAATGGAGATCGACCACGAGCCCAGCTGGGTCGACCCGCTAATAACTTATCTTGGAGATGGGATTCTCCCTCAGGATGCGAAAGAAGCCCGGAAACTCCGAAATCAAGCCTCCCGGTACATCCTTTATGAAGGCAAATTATACAAAAGATCGTACTCCTTGCCTCTCTTGAGATGCCTCCGACCCTCAGAAGCTGACTGCGCTTTATGGGAAGTGCACGAGGGAGCTTGCGGAAGCCATTTAGGTGCCAGATCTCTATCCCACAAGCTACTCCGCCAAGGGTATTACTGGCCAACAATGCACCATGATTCAATTGAATATGTCAAAAAGTGTGATCGATGCCAGAGGTACGCCAACATCCAGAGACAACCTGCTACCGAGCTTACACCCTTGAGCGCCCCATGGCCTTTTGCGCAATGGAGAATGGATATTCTTGGCCCCTTTCCCATGACGTCTGGTCAAAGAAAATTCTTCCTTGTAGTGATCGACTACTTCACCAAATGGGTCGAGGCCGAGCCGCTAGCCAAAATCACAGAAGCGAAAGTGCAGGATTTCGTCTGGAAATCGATCGTGTGCAGGTTCGGTTTGCCTAGAACCCTCATCACTGATAATGGACGGCAATTCGCGGGAGCCAGATTTGCTGAATTCTGTGAAGACCTAAACATCTCCCACAAATTCACATCAGTGGCCCATCCCCAGGCGAACGGCGAAGCCGAGGTAACAAACAGAACCCTTTTGCAGGGGATTAAGACCAGGCTCGAAAGAGCAAAAGGGACTTGGGCGGACGAACTTTATCATGTACTATGGGCTTATCGGACCACCCAGAGGTTGCCTACAGGAGAGACTCCCTTTGCTCTAGCCTTTGGTACGGAAGCCGTCATCCCGATCGAGCTTAAACTCCCGTCGGCACGAGTCGTGGCATTCGACGAACCCCAAAACGTGCAAAGTCTCAGAGCCAACCTCGACCTACTGGAAGAAAGGCGGGAGATTGCTCAGGTTCGAATGGCAGCCTACAGACAGAAAGTTGCCCGATATTACAACGCCCGAGTGAAGAACAAGGCATTCAAAGCAGGGGATCTGGAGCTCCGACGAGCTGCTGTCTCACAACCTCAGGACCGAGGGAAGCTTGCCCCAAACTGGGAGGGACCTTATGAGGTCAAGGAAGTAGTCCGACCTGAAACTTATTATCTCAGGAAACTCGGGGGAGCTGACCTCCCGCGATCGTGGAGCTCAGAAAATTTGCGGATGTACTACCAGTGATTTCGTCCTAATCGAAAAATGCGTGCCCATTTGTCTTAGGACAATTCAAGCAGGCGGTATCAAAAATGAGAGGGCAACCTTATAAAAGTCGAAGGCCTGGTTCTTTTAGACCGGATAGGGGGAGAAGCCTTGCAACGCCCATATGTGCCCCCACAGCCCTGTTAGGGACAGGAGGAGAACCTCGCCCTAACATGAGCAAAGTCGAAGGCCCGGTTCTTTTAGACCGGATGGGGGGAGAGGCCTTACAACGCCCATATGTGCCCCCGCAGCCCTGTCAGGAACAGGAGGAGAACCTCGTCCTGACATGAGCAAAGTGGAAGACCCGGACTCCTACGGGAGCCGGGTCCCTACGCCAAGAAAACTCCGCCCGGACTCCTACGGGAGCCGGGTTCCGCCGCAAAGATGACTTCGCCCGGACTCCTACGGGAGCCGGGTTCCGCCGCAAAGAAGACTTCGCCCGGACTCCTACGGGAGCCAGGTTCCGCCGCAGAGAAGACTTCGCCCGGACTCCTACGGGAGCCGGATTCTGCCGCAAAGAAGACTTCGCCCGGACTCCTACGGGAGCCGGGTTCCGCCGCAGAGAAGACTTCGCCCGGACTCCTACGGGAGCCGGGTTCCGCCGCAGAGAAGACTTCGCCCGGACTCCGCCCGGACTCCTACGGGAGCCGGGTTCCGCCGCAAAGAAGACTTCGCCCGGACTCCTACGGGAGCCGGGTTCCTACGGGAGCCGGGTTCCGCCGCAAAGAAGACTTCGCCCGGACTCCTACGGGAGCCGGGTTCCGCCGCAGAGAAGACTTCGCCCGGACTCCTACGGGAGCCGGGTTCCGCCGCAGAGAAGACTTCGCCCGGACTCCGCCCGGACTCCTACGGGAGCCGGGTTCCGCCGCAAAGAAGACTTCGCCCGGACTCCTACGGGAGCCGGGTTCCGCCGCAGAGAAGACTTCGCCCGGACTCCTACGGGAGCCGGGTTCCGCCGCAGAGAAGACTTCGCCCGGACTCCTACGGGAGCCGGGTTCCGCCGCAAAGAAAACTCCGCCCGGACTCCTACGGGAGCCGGGTTCCGCCGCAAAGAAGACTTCGCCCGGACTCCTACGGGAGCCGGGTTCCACCGCAGAGAAGACTTCGCCCGGACTCCTACGGGAGCCGGGTTCCGCCGCAGAGAAGACTTCGCCCGGACTCCTACGAGAGCCGGGTTCCGCCGCAGAGAAGACTTCGCCCGGACTCCTACGGGAGCCGGGTTCCGCCGCAAAGAAAACTCCGCCCGGACTCCTACGGGAGCCGGTTCCGCCGCAAAGAAGACTTCGCCCGGACTCCTACGGGAGCCGGGTTCCGCCGCAGAGAAGACTTCGCCCGGACTCCTACGGGAGCCGGGTTCCGCCGTAGAGAAGACTTCACCCGGACTCCTACGGGAGCCGGGTTCCGCCGCAAAGAAGACTTCACCCGGACTCCTACGGGAGCCGGGTTCCGCCGCAAAGAAGACTTCGCCCGGACTCCTACGGGAGCCGGGTTCCACCGCAGAGAAGACTTCGCCCGGACTCCTACGGGAGCCGGGTTCCGCTGCAAAGAAGACTTCGCCCGGACTCCTACGGGAGCCGGGTTCTGCCGCTAAGAAGGCTTCGCCCGGACTACAACGGAAGCCGGGCCCCGCCATCGACAGCAACAAAGGCTTCGCCCGGACTCCTACGGGAGCCGGGCTCCACCGCCAACGACAGCTACAGGACAACTCCGCCCGGACTTCTACGGAAGCCGGACTTTACTTATGACTTTGATTGCAGAAAAACTTTGCCCTGGCTCTTACGAGAATCGAGCTACTCCAACTCCCGGAGGGCTTCTCCGTTCGGACTATCAAGGGAGCCGAACTTAGCCCCGACTTCAGCGGAGAAGAATCCGGGCAAACCTGACAAGTGGGCATCCCCGAACGGCACAAAAGCCGAAAAGGAGCTCGACAAATGACGACCCCACTGGAAAATTCGCCGACGACCTTGGAACAACGTAACACAGACAAAGAGAACGAAAGAAAAACGAAGAAGTCCGGCAGACAACTATTTAACACAAGATGCAAACAAGGTACTGAAATCACTTTTTCATTTAACAGAAGTACACATTACAGGACCCGGTGGGTCAGGAAAAAAGAAGATACACGTCATCGCAAGTATCGCGGGCACGGTTCGGGCAGGACGAACCGGAGACCGCTCCGAGATACGAACTCCGTCTCTATCCTTCTCAATCGCATTCTCCAGTGCGTATAACAGCTCTCGCCCATCTCGCCTCATTCTGTTCCCGAGGTCCCAACCTTGGCAGAAAAGGGGTGGGGTAGATCCCCGGAGGCGGAGGGGCAACGACGGCCGCCACCCAAGACGCTCCGGCAAGGTCGGCATGCGTTACTTCCACCGCCCCCGCAACAAGTTCTACTGCCCCACCATCAACGCCGACCGCCTCTGGTCTCTCGGCCCCGACGGCGTCAAGGATCCCGTCATGGCTTGTGACGTCTATTCTGCCCTCTTGACCGGTATCACCCCGCCTTGCTGCCCCAAGATTCGCGGGCAGAATAGCTTCCCCGACAGCCCCTGTTATTAAACCCCTGTTGTTGAAGGAATTCTTCCTTGGGCTCCCTCTAGAGCGACGGAGATTCTCACCGGCCGCCATTCTCCTTCTCTCCTTCCTCCAAACCCTAAGAATTCCCTCAAGGACAGCCTCCCAAGTAGATAACATGGTTTAAGGGAAGGGGACAGGGACTGGGGCGAGAGAAGCAGGGCTCTCAGATGAAAGAACAATGCCAGAATGAAGCTACGAAGGGGCCGAGGGGTTTAAATAGCCGACGGATCCTGGCGCAGTTATGGCGGCGGGTATTCCTGGGCCAACTAAGGTATGCCGCGTGGCGCGCTTATCCCCTCCACCGCCATCGAGGGTTGACCGCTCACAAATTTCCGCAAAGCGACGCTTGGGATCGCATTTCAGCGGGGGTTCCGAAAAGACTTTTCAAGTCACCTTCACCGAAAAACGGACTCTGACGTGCGCGCATTAAATAGGGGCGGCAGTGTGCAGGATTCGAAGGGACGATTCCGACTGCGCACATCTCTCTCTCTGCATACTTCCTTCGCTTGAAATTCAAACTCGAAAGTAGGGGGACTGGTGTTGGATATAAATTACCCGCAGCCGAAATCAACAGCAGAACGGCTCCGTCCGGACTCCTACGGGAGCCGGGCGCCTCCTTCGACAGCAGAACGGCTCCGCCCGGACTCCTACGGGAGCCGGGCTCCTCCTTCGACAGCAGAACGGCTCCGCCCGGACTCCTACGAGAGCCGGGCTCCTCCATCAACAGCAGAACGGCTCCGCCCGGACTCCTACGGGAGCCGGGCTCCTCCATCAACAGCAGAATGGCTCCGCCCGGACTCCTACGGGAGCCGGGCTCCTCCTACAACAGCAGAACGGCTCCGCCCGGACTCCTACGGGAGCCGGGCTCTGCCATCGACAGCAGGGTGGCTACATCCGGATCCCTATGGGAGCCAAGCTCCGTCCTCAGTCTCCGACCTCAGTATCAGCTGCTGGAGTCGGACTCCACCCACGACCTCGTCTGAAAGGGGGACCCCTCCCGGACTCCTACAAAGGCCGAACTCCGACTACTGTCGAGCCATGATCAACATATCCGTGTCCTTTGGCAGATAACAATAACTGCCATGATCCTGTTCCACTTTCTGTAGCGGATTCCACGCGGCTCCACCTCCCCCTGCGACAGGTGCTGCACGATCCCACTACCTTCTGACAGGCTGTGTCAACAGCTATGATGCTGCTCCGCTCCCTGCGGCAGGTGCTGCACGATCCCACTACTCGCTGACAACTAATAGTAACGGGCGCCGCTCCACTACCCGCAACAGGCCCTATGTGGCGGGCCATGATGATGGCCACGTGTCTGCTCCATTATCTTTCGCAATCAATTCCCCTGACCATGGGCGGCCCACTACCCGGCGGTTACAAACGTCGCCATCAGTCCGTTGCCTCCCCCGCCTATAAAAGGGAGACTCAGATACGTTATTCTTTAAGCCCTTTTTGCCTTATCTCAAAACTCTGCTAAACTCTCCGTTCGAGCACTCCATTCTTGTTGACGTAGAGAACTGACTTGAGCGTCGGAGGGTCTTGCCGGAGCAACCCCACCTCCGGTTTAGACTTCCCTTGCAGGTCCCGACGGCGACCGCGGCTTCCTCAACTCCAGCTTCTCCGGCGCAGGCGGATTTTTGCACCAACAGTGATCATGATCAAGATGAAATCGATAATATTTCTTCTTGTCACGACTCCTCGGGGGTACTTTCATCAGTGGGAGATATTGAAGATACTTCTCTTCTTCGATCTCCATTAAGATCTACACATGGAGGCGGAAAGAGGAGTATAGGAGTCATACCTACTGCCATAGTTGTTCGGCCTTGGACTCCGTCGATGGGGTGAAGCTCCTTTATTGGTTGTTGACCAACTTGGTTCGATCGGAGCTACACTTTTCTTCTGTTTCTTTTTCTGACATTTTTTTTCTGTCTGGTGCTGGTGAGAAGTGCCTTCGTCCGCACGAATATACTTATATGTGCGCTTCAAAAGTTCAGCATAGGTTCGAGAAAGAGTTTTATCCAGAGCGTAGGTGAATCTGGATCTCCTCAGACCTCTTTTTCTGATCGAGATGGCCATATCTTCATTGAGATCCCTGACATCAAGTGTGGCCGTATTAAAGCGAGCCACAATATCTCTCAATGTCTCTGTCTCACCTTGCTTAATGGAGAAGAGACTGTCTGATGTCTGCGGTATCTTTCAATTGGTACTAAAATGGGTCATGAATGAATATTCGAGCTGCTCGAAAAAGGTTATGCTCTTCGACTGAAGCTCAGAATATCAGGCTCGAGCAGCTTTCTGAATGGTTGTTAGGAAGCCAATGCAAAAGAGGACGTCGGTTGTCCTCTGGATAATCATGAGAGCCTTGTAACTCTCTAAATGATTAATTAGATCGATGGAGTTGTCATATGGCTCCATTTGCATCATCTTGAACCGAGATGGGATCGACTCATTCAAGATACACTGAGAGAGAGGTTGGGCAATGTGGAAGTCGAGGTCGTTGGAAGACTTCCAACCTTCCATCTGGAGTCAAGCAAGTTGGCGGTCGATCTCCTTAAATTTATACTTGTAGTCATCGAGCCGTCGTTGCTGAAAAAATTTGGAGGTAGAATCTCTTGAAGAACTTCAGGATAGAGAAGAAGAAGGTGCACGCGATCTTTTCTCCTTCTTGATGCTATGTTCATGAGGAGAAAAAGATCGCTGTGAAGGATGAGCGGCATGATGAGAATATCGAGAATGCGGTTACTCGACTTGATGAGAACACCGAGGTGGTCGTTGTTCTGGAGATGAAGAGGATGAGTGTCGTGGAGGACGGTGGCTATGCCTAGATGGCACTAAATGAGCCATTGGCTATTGTTGTTGCTGTGTCTATTGTTGTTGGAGGCTATGCACCATCTCCGTCAATACCTTCATTTGCTGTATTAGAGCAGCAATTTGTACGTCCGTAGTGATTACAGGATGCGAAGAGCTGGGCTCTATCAATAAAGGTGGGGGAGGAAGATCTTCCCGGTAAGAAGATTACCTTGCGAATTCTGTAGAGTTATTTTGAGCTTTGATTTTTGCCATGATTGCTCGTAGCTTCCACTATCTGGCATGCCAATCTGTTGCGGTCAATCTTCTGTTGTGCTCGTTGCCGGTGAAGAGCACTTGCAAAATGAAGTCCACACTGATCAAAATTGTGTCCGGAGGGGACCCTCTGATGTTTAAGTCAGTGGAGAGTGATGAACAGCAGATTAATATTTAGAGAGGTAGAATCTAAACTCCAAGAGTGTCTTACCAAATGCTGTTCATTTACCTCCTTTTATAGATGAGTTGTTGGTAACCGTTTGTGATGGTTAAACACATGGGTCCCACTTATCTCGGTATTATGTAATTATGGGATGGACGGTTATATTTGTCACTGATTATGTTTTGGTCATTATGTGCTTTTTGCATCGACGATTTCTGATAAGCCGACTCTATGTCGGTAATTATAATATGTCGATCATATGTCGGTAGTTGTGGAAGTTTGAATGACCATCGGTTGGTAACTCTGATATGTTAATGATTTTCAGTCTGAAATCAGTTAAGTCGTCGTAATCAAAGTTTTCAAGGATGATTGAGGATAGCCGACCATTGGTTGAGAAATTATTAGTCGGCAATTTATGCTTATCAGACTGATTAAAAGTCAGAATCGGGGGAGTCAGCTGAATTGCCCCAACAAAATTATTGATGGCATCATAAGTGTTTAGAAGCCCTAGAAAGGATAAGAAATCTTTAATGCAATGTGGCCAAGAAAAAAATCCATGCGGGAGAAATTGGTTGGTGCTCTGTGGAACCGATCATCGTACAGGTTCATTTTACATAAGCAGATGGTAATACGGAGTCCGACACAATGACAAGTCGGTGAGGCCATCGTAAGAAAATCATTCTGGCCCGATGGTGATCGGGGTTTCTACATTCTGATGTCGGCATATCTCCTCTTGCTCATCTCATTTGCTCATTTATTAAAGTAAAATAAATGAGCTAAAATAGTCTTCATTTCGTTTAATCCTTCTTTGATACCTGTTGTTGTCAAAATCCGATCGGGCTAGGACCATCAGGAGGGTATTGTTTGATCCACGATGGTGAAATACAATATATCTTAGAGTTGTGGATTTGCACACAAAGAGATGAAAAAGCTCGTCGGATTGGCTCCGACATAATCCTTCGATGCTTAAGTCAAATCGAACTTTGAAAGAACATGAATAATGAGATTATAATAAAGAATTATAGTATCAAATGTTACCTTATTCTAATTAATCTGATTTGGATAGCCTTATCTCTTTTCATTTTGGCCTTCTTGATCTTCCGACGAGTTCGATCTTCTTAAATTTTTTATGATGTCGACTTACTCGATCTTCTGATGAAATCAAATTTTCTCGATCTTTTGATGAGGTCGACTTACTCGACTTTCTGATGAGGTCGACTTATTCAGCCTTCTGATAAGATGATTTACTCGGCCTTCTGATGAGGTCGGATTTTTTTGGCTTTCTAATGAGATCGAATTTTCTCGACCTTCTGATGAAGTCAACTTACTCGGCTTTCTAATTAGGTCGACTTATTCGGCCTTCTGATGAGATCAGCTTACTCGATTTTCTGAGGAAGTCAGATTTTCTCGATCTTCTGATGAGGTCGATTTTCTCGACCTTCTAATGTGGTCGACTTACTCAATCTTCTGATGAGGTTAGATTTTTTCGGCCTTCTGATGGGGTCGACTTACTCGGCCTTCTGATGAATTAGACTAGTTCGATCTTTTCATCTTTATCGGTCTTGCCAGTCTTTTCATCTTTTTCGAATTTTTTCGACCTTCTCGGTCTTCTCAGTTTTTTCGAATTTCTGGTGATTTATGGATCTGCATTAAAGAAAAAAAAATATGATGGATGGGGGCTCATGAGCCTCTCACCATAAAAATTTTGAGTTGTGGGAGTTCTTCTCTTTCAAAGTCTATCTTTTTTTAGGTTTTTTGATCCTATTTATATAGGTGTGGAGAAAGGATCTGTTATAGTTGGAGGTGGAAATCAAGGAATGAGATATTATTTCCTCATTATGAACCATCATCTACTGTCTTTATTTGGATATAAATCTACTACAATATCATTTCATTTCTAGATTCTTTTTAATAGCAAAGATAGTAAAATGTAATTATTCAAAATTCAAATTTTTATAAAATTATTTATTATATATTTATTTATGATAAAATGATTAATTTATGTGCCATATCAATATCAAATCCAACACTCTATCGGAGAGCTCTTTTCCTAAATAATACAAAAAAAAATTATTTACAAAAATAATTCAAAACTTAACTTTTTTACCAAAGTAATGCAAAAGAAAAAAATGTCATTTTGAATGGCGTTTTCTCCCTTCCACGTCATCCCTGTTTTTTTTCCACGATGGCATCATCCGGAAAAAAAAAAAATACCATTTAAAATGGCGTTTTTAAAAATGTCATTTTGAATGGCGTTTTTAACAAAATAGCGTTTTCCATTTTTCTCACCCAAAAAAAAGAAAAAAATAGGGAAAGTATGGGAAAAAATAATTTTTAAAATTTTAAATTAATAAATAAATTAAATTTTTAATTTTTATTGAAATTTAAAATATAAAAATTTGAATTTATAATTCAAATAAAAAAATTAATTTAAGATGATTTTTTTTTGAATTATTATTTTTTAAAAATATCTAAAAAATTTTAAAAAATTAAAAAAATTAAAAATATCATAGAGAAAGAAAAAAAGAGAAATAAATGCGAAAGAAATAAAAATTTTAAATTTAATTGAAAAACATCATTTCAAATTCTTGTCAAAAAAATTAAAAAAATAAATTAAAAAAGTAGAAAGTGTCATTATAAAATCAAAATTTTAAATAAATCAAAAAAATAAGAATTATAATTTAAAATTTAAAAGAAATAAAAATTTTAAAATTAATTGAAATAAAAATATCATTTCAAATTGTTTTCTCAAATTAAAATTAATTTATTTAAAAAATATTCGAAAAACATAAAAAAAGTAAGTTGAAATGATTTTTTTTTATTTCAATTAAAATTAATTTTTTTTAAAATTTAAAATTATTTCTTATATTTTTTTACCGACCTTCTGACACCGGTGGCCAACGAAAAAGAGGGAGAGAGAGAGGAAGAGGGAGAGAGAGGAGGTAGCTCACCGCCGTGCCGTCGGAGAGACGCCGGAAAAGGGAGAAGAGGGAGAAGAGGGAGAAGGGAGAAGGGAGAAGAAGGGGGGGAAGGAGAAAACGCCATTCCCTTCGGCGTTTTCTTTTTTTTTCTATTTTCTTTTTTTAGTTTTTTAAATTTTTTTCATAATTTGTTTAATTATTTCTTTATAATTTTTTAATAAATAAATTTAATTAAAATTTATTTATTAAATTTTTTAATGACGATAGTAATTTGAATGATAATTTTTAATTTAAATTAAAGTTATTTTTTTTTAATTTATAATTATAATTTCTATTTTATTACCATTTTTTCTCTTTTATTTACTTCTTTTATGATTTTTTTTTAAATTTAATTTATAATTTTTATAATTTAAAATTATAATTTTACTTTTCTTCCATTTTTATCTTTTTGGCATTCTATTACGTATTTTTTCTTTATTTAAAATATTTTTTAAATAATTATATTTAAATTAATTTACTTATTTAAAATATATTTTTTATTTCAATTACAATTATAATTTTTATTTCTTAAAATTAAAAATTAAAAATTTTATTTTTCAATTAGAATTATAATTTCTATTTTTTTTCAATTCTGTTTTTTCCTTTTTTTTCTTTTTTAGGGTATTTTTTATTTTTTTACAATATTTTTTTCCTTTTCTTGAGATAATTTTTTAAAAAATATTTTGAAATAGACAACGTAATTTGAAATTATATTTTTTTATTTGAATTAAAGTTAAAATTAATATTTTTTTTAAAATTTAATTTTTAAATTTCTTTTTTTCACATTTTTTCCTTATTTTTTCACTTTTTTATGCATTTATTTTTTTATCAAATTTTACTTCAAATTAAAATTTTAATTTTTTTTATTCAAATTTACAATTATATAACTTTTTTATTTTTTTCATTTCTTTCTGTTTTTATGAAATTTTTTTAGGCTATTTTTTTTATTTATTTTGAATATTTTTTAAATAAATTAATTTTAATTTGAGAAAGTAATTTGAAATGATATTTTTATTTTAATTAATTTTAAAAAAATTATTTCTTTTAAATTTCAAATTATAATTCTTATTTTTCTCGATTTTTTTAAAATTTTGATTTTTTAATGGCACTTTTTATTTTTTAAAATTTTTTTCGATTTGTTATTAAAAAACAATAATTCGAAAAAAAATCATCTTAAATTAATTTTTTTATTTGAATTACAAATTCAAATTTTTATATTTTAAATTTAAATCAAAATTAAAATTTTAATTTATTTATTAATTTAAAATTTTAAAAATTATTTTTTTCCCATACTTTTCCAATTTTTTTCTTTTTTTGGATGAGAAAAATGGTAAAATAAATGCCATTCAAAATGGAGAAAATGTCATTCAAAATGGTGTTTTCTTTTTTTGCATTATTTTGATAAAAAAATTAAATTTTAAATTATTTTTATAAATAATTTTTTTTTTTGTATTATTTAAGAAAAAGACTCCTCTATCGGATCCCATCGCGTTTCATGGTCATTTCGCTTGCGTGCAGCTCATGTACTGGTGGGAGGGTGTAGGCATGGGTGCTGTCAAGGAGACGCAGGTTTGCCGCCATTCTAAAATGGTAAAGGTAGATGGGGTCTGGCCGGCGAAGCACTAGCTCTATTTTAATCCGAGGATAATGCTAGAGTAATCAGAAAACAGGGCCACCCCCAGCCGAAAAGGAGGCGTCGCTTTTATCCCTTGGATCGGAGTACTTCCCTATCGCTATTCTTTTGTTTTATCTATTTTTTTAACTGCCCTTCCCAACTTGCATGACCCGCAACCACTTCCTGAACCAAAATCCTATTTAAACCTCTCTCTTTTTATTTGTTTAATCGATGAGGTCCAGTCTAGCGCGGGTCTGTTTCGTGCCGTTTCTTTTCCTCAGCCCCCTGTTAGATCTGGTACCTTGTTGGGTCCTACTTGACGAAGAAAACAATAAGAAAGAAAGCCCTTCCACCAACCTTCTTAAGCTCCTTCTCAGAAGGTCACTTGATGGGAGAAAAAAATAGGACTAAAGTAAGAGGGTACAAGCGTGCATGCTTTCTAAGTTCGGAGAATAACTTCTATAACATCGGCGTAGAAGAAAGCTGTTGGATTCGTTTTGGAATGAAATAAACCTTGTGCTCTCTTTGGAGGACAGCCTTACAGCACCTTTCAGCTGTGAGGCGCATCCTCCTAGCCTTTTTAATGAAAATTTGTTTTAAAAATTTGTTTGATTCATAGAAAAAAAAAATTCTCACCATGATATTTTTTCTGAAAAATTGATGTCTTTGATTGATCATTAAAAAATGACACATTTCAGAATAACCTATATTTAATTGAACATTTATTTTTTTAAAAAAATTATATAAAATATCTATTATACTCTAAATAAAAGAAAAAGAATCTTATCGCATTTCTATTTAAACGCTTAAGGATATATTTGAAAAACAAAACATGACCCCCATTATTATATTCCGTATGGATTTTTCCTTCCTATGAAATGAGGGAATCTTATTTTCATGGGAATGCTACTTTTTCATTTTTTTTTTTTTTAAACTTCAACCAAATATGAGGTGTCTCTATTTCTTTTTGGTTGACCATACTTCATGTTCCTGAGTGATACTTGGAAGTGGAAGGTGGTGGCTCTAGTATGTCTGAAACCTTTTGACAAGGGTCTCAAACCATCCAACCCAAATCATAAGACGGTTGTGTATCGGCCCACCACCAACTACGATTAAGACTCCTGACCGATTCCAATCATGCATGACTTGACAATTTCTGCCACATATTTCAATGCTCAACATGGAACGAAGCTGATTAGGTGTCTTAGATCTCCATTTATCTTACAGTTGCTTGCTATTAACAATCTTTTTCTCGCCAAAAAAAAAAAATATGATGCAGATTTCTTCAGTCGGTGTGTTTGATGACGCTTTCATAGAGAAGATATATATCAATTATAGTCCGCGAGAAACCTTTCTTAGGAAGACGAGCTTCGAAGAACAACGGTTTAATAAGAAACCCTATCATATAGCAATTAAACAGGGAGATAAACTGTTACAGTGCTAACGGGGTACTTGCCATATATGGAGTAGCATATGAGATGATATGTCACATACAACAACAGGTTCTATTTATGATCATACTAAAATCTTACAAGATAGATGATACTAACCTATTAAACGTTTTACTATTACGGACCGGGGTACAAAGAGCTAGAGGTGATGAGCTTGGTGGTCCTTCCTAGGATTCCCTGATCGTGTTGTCTGCCATGGGAGCGAACGTTTTGAACTCGTCGTCATCTATCTTCCAAAGTGAGTCAGAACAGTAGTCCCAAATAGGAGAGGATACCGGGGGGCATGAAAAATCGCCAGCTTCATCCTTGTATCCCTCGAAGCTCAGGTCACTGACCAGCTCTGACGTAGCGATGTCATTCCAAATCTGGTCCATGGGATAACCCTTCACACCTTCGCCATTCTCCTCCAATCCAGTCACGGTCATGACAGAGGTACCTTCTATCATATCATCCCGCTCGTGCTTCTCGACGTCAATTTCTTCCAATGGAGGATCACTGAGAGAGGAGGAAAGGTTACTCGACGACGACGATGAAGGCGATAGAGAGGATGCGCTTCTCTTCCCTTCTTGTGCTTTCTTTCTCATATGGGTCCTCCAGTAGTTCTTAATCTCATTATCGGTGCGGCCCGGTAGCTTCCGAGCAATAAGAGACCATCTGCAAGCAAACCTAGTCTATATATTAAGAATTCAAGCAGCAGCAAACCACCACCACCGATCATATGTTTCGAGCGTACACAAATCATTTCAATGGATATACAGCTACCGAAGCACACGTGAAGCGTATGGTAGAGCGTATAGTAGCAGTCCTTTTTTTTTTTAGAAAAAATAAAAAAAAGTAAATTTCACCTAAATCAATCAAAATAAATTAAAGAGAATTAAGAAATATGATTTGTAGGAAGAGCTGAAGTGGAGGTATTTATATGAGTGGATCAAACCTATTGCCCCATTTGGCATGGAGTTCAAGCACAAGGTGTTGCTCCTGAGGAGTCATGCGGCCGCGTTTGAGACCGGGGTGAAGGTAGTTAACCCAACGCAGCCTGCAACTCTTTCCTGTTCTATTGAGACCTACAAAATGAAACCACACAGGTTAAACCAGTAACTTCCGCTACCTTCCCCTATGGCCCAAGTAATCCTACCTAGCACCCGCCACCGCGCAAACCTGATACCTTTGCCAAAAAATCCCAACGTCGTTCACCAAACAACCCCACAAACCATACAAGTTGGAGGTCTTCCTGCTCCGTCCAGGGGCCCTTTCTGGTTTCTTCTTTCACCATCACCTTACCTCTCCCTTCTCTTCTCCCCTTTCTTCGCAATGCCTTCCAAAGCTCTTCTTTTTGGCCAGCTACCACACCACTTCCTGATGCGGAATAGTTTGATAGCTTTGGTGCCCGCTCCACTCCTTTTATAGGCACCACCAACGTGGCCCGTGATGTCATGCTAAATTTTTTTAATCTTGGACATCACTTAGGCCTTTATGACATGAGATATCCTTGTTAATGTCCCGTGATTAGTAGTACTCCAGGGTACAAGTTTAGTAGCCCGGTACTGAGTTGTGGGTGATGAAATGGACACATAAGGTTTAATTCTCCTTGGTTCTGGGCCATCCGTGTTTCGTACGCCTTGGAGGACTCAAACAATTACTGCGCGCGAGGACCCAAGTACTTGGAGCGCGGATCACCTGCGGTGCACCGCATGACACGGTGTATCATGTGCACCGTTCATCATGCGATGGATGGCCACACATGAACGTAAGCCATGCGCAGCCGCATGAGGCTGTCCATTACATGATGGGTAGTGCACATAATGCACCGATCTCCACTCAAATATTTTTTTCTCCTTTCCTTTTTTTCAAATTTTTCTTATGTGCCAGTTAAACACACATGCCGTAGAAAATTTAGAAAATCTAAAATATTAGCTTTTCTTTATTGGACAGGAAAGAGTTAACATTTAGGATCTGTTTAGCTATTCCTATAAAATTGAACAAAAAATTCTATAAAATTTATGGATTGGACTGTTCAAGTAAACATTTCTTATATCAACTAAACTCCATGCAACGCAAATGCTTGGGAAAGAAAAAAAAGAATTTCTACAGATATTCTTTTCTTCCTACCACTTAAAAGCTAGAATCTATGTTAGATTTAGGTAGGCTCTTAGAAAATGCAAGCTAAATATATTGACCGAGAAATCTAATTCCTAGGAAATTTTCAGACAGATCCTGTTGAAATATCCATCTAGATCGGTATGATATATCCCGCAATAAAATTGACAATCTAGCTGACATTCATTTTGGTCTGAACAAGAAAGTGCTCAAGTTGTGAGTTCATATTAGAGAAAAGGGTGAAGAAAGGTGGAAGTTCATTTAGAGTAACATATATATGCCAATAGTGTAATAGAATCCAATCTTGAGTACCTAGGCTGGATACGGTTTTGTGGGCCTTAAGAGGAGGAAAACATGAGGCAACCGCAGGAAAGTGTTGATTGTCCATAGGTAATACCTGAGGTCATCTTTGGTTGGCCAAGTGATAATGACTGCCTCACTTACCGTGACAAGCTCGTTTTGCAACTAATCTATAAAGAAAGAAGGTTAACCTAACCCAATTCACTCAACGCTGTTCAGTTGTACGTAGTAGATTTGAGCAGTTCTTAGCTTGCTGTCAAAATTTCTGATTTCACACTCTGAAGTCACTGTCTGCTTTGAGAGTCGAAAACCCTCATTTAAATTCGACCTCGCTAATAAGCGACATCCAGCCAATATTTTACAATGGAGGAAAATCTTTTTCAAGTTTCCCTGCAGTCCTCTTGGTATGAGGGTCAATCTCTGGGTTAAATATTGGCACCTTTCTGGCTGGGAGGTCTCAGGTTCAAACCAGGGTGGTGGCCGATAGCCACCGTAAGGCAATGTGCTTACACTAGTAACCAAGTAATTACTTCGGTCGACAATAGAATAGTTATGCTATTTGGAGGAAAAGATTCAAACGATGTGGGAAAAAAATCTTGGCAGCCTCTCATTGGTGCTCATTTACTGATCATTAGCTTTTGAGGCAGAGAGCGACGGGACATATTTTCCTAGTGGAGTGCTCTTTCTTATATGGATATACATGGATAATGAAAGAGAACTTTCTTCTGGGCCTACTGTGACCATATAGACATTCCTCATTTACTGGTGGCAGTATCAGCATCAGAATTGGACAGGCCTAGCTTATCTAAGCCTCGAGGAAGAAATTAAGGGGGCCTCCAATTAACGTCGCCACGCTGTTTGACATGGAGCATTGAAACGCAACACTATGTACAGTTCTCTCCACTTAATCTCTCTCTCACGGACATGAGAACGACGTAAGAATCATGGCCATGATGGCTTCCATCACAACGCACCTCATCCGTGCATTGTACAAAATGTTGTACTGAAATTAGATCCTCGCATCAAAAATTTAAGTCTCTTATCAGATTGATGTGATGCCTCCAATAACAAAATCCAATCCAAGTCCACACACCTGCCCTGGGAGCTCTATTTGCTGAGCCATGGTGGCAGTGTTCAATGCTGTTCACCCATCCATATCAGCTTCGACAGCGAAGGTGAAGCAGAAGGTGCCTGCTTCTCTTCGAGCCATTAGATTCTAATCATGTCATGTTGCTCTCTTGGTAGTTGAATTCTTCACTCATCTTACGCGAGAAATGGCTTTTTATCATTATCCAGCAACGCAGAGTGGTCAGTGCGCGAGCTTCTGGAAATCTTAGCGAAGGAAAGGTGGTGTCACGAAGATGTTGACGCACTACCTGGCTCTGTACGGCCCCAAGGAGGCTCCTCGAAAAGAAAACACAAAGGGAGAAGAGAAAGGGTGGCGAGAGGAGTACAGGGGCCAGTGGAGATGGATCCATGGAAGTGCGGAGTAGCCAAAAGACTGGGCACCGTGACGTGGATACCACCAATTTGTGGGCAGCCCACTTCATCTTTTTTTATCATCTTCACCTTCCCCTTTATAGCCTTGCTAGCTGCACCTTTCCATTATATTATCCCTTTCACACCACCCCCTGGCCTTTGTTTTTTTCTTGCTTTTGCTTGGATACCTTCTCGTTTATGTCATCGATAGGAGGGTGGAAGAATAAGAGGCAATTTGATGGGTGTCTTCTCTTGCCACCCTTACATATGAGTGTGTGGCAGTTTGCACTAGTCCTCGGTCGGTGCGAGGATAACTCTTTTTATGGTGTCAATGGGACATCAAGTGCTTGTTTGATTCATGGGAAACTACTGTAGACGGATGCTAAAGGACAAGTCCATGAAGGGGGCAGCAAACCCATAATTGTCAATAGTGTCGAACGGGTTTGGTTGCAACCCCATTTTTTTTCCCCCTTAAACTTGACCATGTCTAACTAAATCAAGGGTGTGCTTGATGGCTTTAAGAATTAGGAACAACCAGATCAACCGCATTGCCCCTCTAGGAAACGAATGAATAAGGATGAATGAATAGATATAAACGTCAGTGCAAGAGATTAACTTACTAAATACAGTAGCGGGGGCAGCGTCGGAGGGCACCATCAGGTCCTGGAGCATTCCCACATTTTCTTTCCATGAAAGGGAAAGACAGTGAGCAAAGATAGCCTTGAAAGAGGTTAGTTATAGCCTCTTTGTCCGTCTTGGCTTGGCTATGTTCTGCCATAGTGGGCGTGCCTTTAAGAATCAGGAAGAGACACCAAATGTGTTGTTCTATGGATAATATGGAGAAATGGGAAAGATAGATGTTGAGTATGTCTTTCGTTTACAAGCTCTAGAAGAGCAAAACAATTATTTCTTTCCCGGAGTGAACCAAGGAAAGAGAGTGGAGTGTACTACAACGAGCAAAGCGAGTGAAACGGAGAGAAAAAGGTTTACCTTGGCAGCTATACTTTGTTTGGATCACATGATTAGTTAGCTAGGGATGCAGATATAGAGCTAGCACAGGCCAAACTAACCTGATTATTGTAGACCACTAGTTTGGATTTAAATCAACTTATTCTATAGATATCTTTTATAATCTTAAAAGAAGAGAGTGATTAAGTGTTCTAGAGATTAGGTGTATTAGAATCTAATGATTGTAAAGAAATCTCGTATTTTATAATGTTCCGTTTTCTATAATGAAGTTTTTACATCGTCTTAACAAGTGAATAGACCAAGCCACATAAATATTCTATGCTCCTGCTCTTTTCTCTTTTTTTTCTTCTTATTCATTATTCTCTCTATCTTTCACATCAATAAAAATACTTCCTATAAATATTATCAATATAGCACGCCATATTGTTTGAACCAAAATGGTATATAAAGATTAACTAGGTCATATAAACAATATAAGAACTTTCTTGATTATTTTGGTTGTGATCTTATCCAATCTTTCATCAGAAAAGAAAATGATAAAACGGTCGAAGAACATTCACCATGTTAACCAAGCTATATATCCAAGAGCTCCTCCTCTGTTGCCTCAGCTCAACTACAGTGAAATATTTGATCAGACTTGGTCCAAATGGTTCTCCACATGCGAAAAAGACCTACTTGTAGTGAACTATTGCACATAATTTCTTTTTTCTTGGATGTTGTGGACCCGCTTAAGCCTTATGTTGGGTAGCTCCAGGTATTTGAAGCTCCTCTTTCAAGGCTACGGCCATTAGTGCAAGCTATGATAAACGTATCACCTCATATCCTCACTGTACCATAAACGCAGCTCGGAAGCAGCCCATTTGTAGATTTATATGCGGGCCTACTCGTAACTGGCCCATGAAAGCAATCGGCTCCATTCGAGAGGGAAGAAGGCAAAAAAAAGGTGAAATCCACGGGCAATTTACCTGAATTGTGCATTAACATACGGAATAGCTTTGCCAAATCAGCATGTGTTATAATAGGATTCATGATGAAATGCTACAGGAAGCCTTCATTAAACAATCTTAATTACAGTAGGAGCATCAAGAGAAGGCATTTTCTACAAACCAATCTTCGAGCTCTTTCTTCATGCTGTAAACACAAGTTAAAACACTCTTTATCATCAAATCTTCAGATTTCCCCATCAATTTTCCCATTCTCCATTCCTTGCTTGTTTGTTTGTGAACAAATCCAATGATACATTGACAGGGGAAGCTGCATGATTACATATTTCCAAGTGTTTTGCACAGTACGAAAGGCCAGAAGGGGCAAATCTTGTAGCCTAATATCACAAGAGACTGCCATCAGCTGATGATCTGATCAACAGGTAATGTAGTGATATACTACCCTATAGCAACAAGGGTTGTGATACTATTCCGAAAATTCCTTTTTCATATCAATTGAGAGGTGTAAGTGGACTCCTTGAGGTTTGCTTGGATAGATACAGCTGCTGCTTTCCTTCAGAATCCCTTTTCAGTATGTTCTCTGGTTTAAATTCCGAAACCAGGTCACATAGAGATGTCCTTAGTTCTTCAATTGATGCCAAGCTTGGTACATTGATCGACTGCCTCAAAGGTGTCTTACTAGTTGGATGATCAACCTGTTCATCAACAAGCCATTTATCACAAGTCAAATTTTCTAAAATTTCAGCTCTCTAAGCTTACATGTTAATGAAAGGTGATGCCAACAAGAACAAATATTGAAATGCTAGCCTTGTTAAGCACATTGAAGGTTCAGAATTGGAAACGTAAACATGAAGCGCACAAACAAATAAAAACAGCATGTTTAATCGAAAACAAACACAGCATATGTGAAAAAAGTTCCATTGTTTTGCCTTAGCATCAACAGTGAACCAAATATCACTGCTGAAAGAATCTAAAAGGGGGAATACATAGATAATTCATCACTGGTATGGATGCCCAGATTATCTGAGGGGATATCCTCTGCATATATAATAGGTATTATAGCTGGAGTGGCACAGAGGTTCCTGATATACTATCTTAGATGAAATTCCCAGCTACATATGTAAGCCAAATATCACAGCCCATTTAAATGGCATTAAAGTGTTAATGCACAAATTTAGACTGCAAGATCAGCAGCCTTTGATCCTTCTCACTTACCTTCTCTACTTCCTTTCATAGCTGAATGAATTATTATTCCTACAAGTTATATTTTGCAGCCATGTGAGGGTTAGGATAATCCAAGCAATCCCTTGATAACTATAACATCAACTCTCTGACCAGAAAAGGTTTATGGAAATTCTAGTGGATTCATCAAGTCAATGATAACCTTGTCATTAGTTTGCATATCAGAACTTTGATATGGGAAGGAAAGTTGCAAGCATACCAAGTAATCATGTAAAAGGCATTTTTTCGCCAAACTTCTGATACCGCTGATCCCCCTGGTGTGGTTGTCCTGCATGGTTTTTAGATGATCCGAGCAAACTGTTGACATTAATTCCATTTCCTTTCTAGATTCATGGTCCACCATAAGTGAATCTGGCAATATGCAAACGACTGGATGAGGTAAACAAATCATCTCGTCAAGCATCAAAAAATCATGAGAAAAGAGGACATAATTACTCTTAGCAGTGGCCAGCAGGTCACAGGTTCCTTCAACAAATTGTACGCCAGCTTGAGAGCATGCTGACACAACTTCTTCAAGAATACTGTTATTTTCCTGATTCCTTTTTCTGTCACCAAGAAAAGAGGATATAACATGATTTAAGTAGAGAACAAATGCATAAACTTTACTAAACATTGGTAAATATATTAACTAGGGAACATTTCTTACTCTGCAGAAATCTCAATTTCTGCAGCATAATCGTTATCAAGATGATTCACAGATAACTGAACATTCTTCCAATGATGCATAGACTGACCCATTTTCTCTAAGCTGCATACAAGAAATACAAACATATGGTAGGATAATCTAGCAGGAGTAAAATTTGAATGATAACATTTGAAAATCAGCAGTAAATTGCCATGTAGTTGTCTTAGAAATATACCAATGCCAAAGAGTTTCTTCTGTAGTAGCTTTGATTTTGGCAGTTGAACATGTATCCTCCTGGAATTGGTTTTCAACCTTTTCGGTATATGCAATCCACTCCTTTACGGCATTATCTGAAACCTGATGCATGCCGGACATCTCTAGTTGCAGCCTCTTATTTGCTTCAATGCATGTGTGATTCATGTTACCAATGACCTCTGAGACCTGCTTATATAAAAGAGATGAGACACATGGTGCTTGGTTATCTACTCACTCCAGACCAAGGATCACTTGTGTTCTTTTTGGTTAAAACAAAGGATATACAGACCATCTTCGCTTTCATGGTTGTCAAGGTTGTCAATATCTCAGCAATCTTTTCCAGAGCAACCTTTTCTTCTTTAGCAGACAATTCCTAAAGAGCAAAATTCAAACAATTAGTTGGTCATGTCTCTGAGCAAACCATCCTGTTTTGTTTGTTTTCTCACCTTAAATGCCTCCTCAAAAGCTGCTAACTGATGTGATTTTTCCAATCGATTCTCTTCAAGAAGTGTCGTGAGCCTTGTGGCCCGGATCCTTAGATCATTAAAGAAATTGATTGTTGTCTTCGAAATAGCTTGTGTTGAAACAAGACTCCTTTGCAGTCCCTGTAGTTTCCAACAAGCTTTTAGCATAGTCTGCAGCATGTGAACTATAAACTATGCAGGTCGAAGAAAATATACCGCCTCTTGTTGTTGAGCTGAAAAGGCCAGCAGCTTTTTTTGTTCTGCAAGGGATCTCTGGGTATCAGTAAGGACCTGCTCAGCCTCTGAAGCTGCAGTGACCAGAAACTGCAAAGCATAAAGCAGAACATCTGGTCAGTCAATTGCTTCTATTGCAGGCAGTGGTGTCTTCAACATATGACATATTCTCTTCTTTCAAACCATACATTCTCAACAGCCATCATCTGTGCAGAAATTGATAACTTCATCTCCTCTATGTCTGAGAAGGCTTTCTTTTGTAGTGCAGTAGCAAGCTCCTTCATGCACAAAATTCCTGAAGTATATGAATCTTTAATTTTCTCAATTTTCAACTCCAAGCATTTGGTTGCCTGAACACAAGCATATCAACATAAGCATTGGGAACAATGCACAGATTTGATGGTAGATATGATACCACAATGTCATCTTTTACCTCGCACTTGGTCGCGATGAATGAGTTGACATGCTCTTCCATGGATTTCAATAGTTGATGCTGTTGGCAAACTGATCCTATCACTATCTCATGTAAGGATTTTAGGTTCTGATCAAGCTGAGAGCCAAAAGTCAGAATGAACCCTTGGTTTTCTGTTTCAATTTTTGACTGGCGTTCTACAATAATGCATCATTATTAGTAAAGTTGAACACACTTGGGAATATATTCAACAGATTCTTGGCTAATCAGATAAAACAGAATCTTACCAAGTTTAGCCAGGAGCATCGACATATCTTCTGATGCATTTTCCAAGCTGCTGCGTAGCTGTTTTGCATGTTCTAGAATCGCACTCTCTGTTTGATGTTGGGGAAAAAAAAATGCAGAAATCAGAGGTTGTCTATCAACGAACTCTCCTGGTCTGACTGTTCTAGCTTTGCTTACCAGAATGTAGTAATTTTGATATGATGAACTCCTTTTCCTTCAGCATCGTGTTGGTTCTCGCATAAGTTTCTTGAAGATCTAGGAAGGCGTTCTTGTTGCTTTCAAAATTTGCCTAAAATGGAAAATTTGGAGACTACAGGTCATGTGCACATTGATAAGGCAATTACCATCGTGCGGAACAATTTTGTCACCTTGCATTCGCTAATCTCACTTTCCAAATCCAAGTTCTTTTCTTCTTCAGCATGGTAGAGATCTTGAAATCTATCAGCTTGCTGCCATAGAGGAGCAATAAGGTCCACAGAATAATAAAAATGGAGATCAGACTGAACTGTGGAAGCAAAATCATACCTTTGTCTTGCGCTCCAGATCAGACTTTAGATGCTCTATTTTCTCACTCATTGCCTGTGCAACAAAATGAGCATTTAAGATGACAAGCAACCAATGAAATGAATACCTAATTATCCATATATTAAAGAAGCACAAAAGCAAAGTATCATTTTGTTTCTGAAAGGAGAAGACCTTCTTTTCTGCCTCATCCTGCACAAACCTTTCATGAGGAATGTAAACACCATTCTTTTCTCTTGCAGCCCTCACATCTTATCATAGATCAATCAGAATGTGAGTCTGTAAGTTATAATATACAATGATAAAAAATATCTATAGCATGAAAGGGCATCGGCAAACCTTGTTTCATTCTTTCAATTTCTAGGTAAAGATCCTTGAGGAGCACAGACTTGGAAAATTTCTGGTTTGCCTGCAGATGCAGAATATAACACCTTTAACTAGTGTGCAGGAGAACAACATGTGGGAAGAACAGAAATATCAAACCTCTGGCTTGTTTTTGATGCTCTTAGCGCGGTATGCATAATCAAGTGTGCTTAAAGTTTCATCTAAACAGTGAATGAATGGAGACACCGTTGCAATGAAGCAAGTTTTTGCTTTCCCTCCCAAGGATTCTCTTAGTAATCTAGTAAGCTTGCTGTCCCTGCTCAAAATGACAATATCGACATGTTGAAATGATTGATGATACATAAGCCAAAATGGCAGTAAAACAGCAGAAGGGCCACAAAGAATCTCTAACAATAACTTTCAAAAAAAAAAGAACCTCTAAGAATGTTCCGTAAAGACCTGTAAGGTATATGACCAGAATGCTCCACCAGTGCAGTTATAACACGGCCAAGGGTCAATAGGCTCTTGTTCACCTCCCCTGCTTCCCTTCCTCTAGCCTATGCACATGTTCAGATTATTAGCCAAGTAAAGAACTGATCACACACATGATGCCAATTAAAAGCAATATGGACACAAAGCATTAGGAACAAAAATATAAGACAAAACACAATTCGTACAGTCTACTTAACGACACCAGGCTGTTAACCATGCATCTTCATTGGCATTATTCACCAGATTGAACAAATTCGAACTAACAGCTGACCACTAATGAGGTTTTCACCAAGCAAAACCCCTACCTCACAGCTTTTCATCTAAAACTTTATGGAGTTTAGTTCTTCCTAGAAGCTTCCATCTACATCGAGAAAATGGAACTTCAGCAGTTCAAAAACATTTTAAAGAATGGCTGTACCTATTTGTTTGCAGAATTTTCAGCACTGGTGTGTATAATGGATGGCATCCATTCATGGACCCATCCTGCAATTAAAACTTTTCAACACTCTCAGGAAAGCTAAGATTTAGCTAGCACTTTTTTTAAAAGTGATGGGATCTATTTAATTATATAATTTTCAGCACTAGTGAATAATGGATGGCATCCATTGGTGGGAACATTGCATTGCTAGAACTGTCAACATTCAGTCCGTGGGTTCCAAGTAGATTGAGAAAGGGTAAGCAGGTGGACCTGGGAAGCCATGCAAAGGAAATTACAAATGAAGGCAACCACCAATTTGAGAAGCTAGAGTCAAATAGAACTTGTAACTAAAAAATGATTAGCTAGTAGAGAAGCATAACAAGGTATAGCAGCTAAAGAACCACTCTACTGCACTCCAAGCTCAGAAACTGCTATCTGGGAAGGAAACCAAGTCCTGTTAACTCTTAGGCAATCGAAAAATGGTATAACAATATCTTCTATAGGAGAAGATCAACTTTGCCATAAGACCCAGCACATCATTTGATATTGGGCATCTCACAGAGCAAGATAAGTCTTCACTACAAAGGACCAGCTGTTCTTCTGTAAATAGCTACCTCTCTTGAACCAGATCGGGATATATTTTCTGAGCCTGCCAAGTCGACGAGGTTCAGCCTACCACATTTTATGAGCTCCTCATTTCCTCTTGCCGCTTCTTTCACATGGATCGTTATAGAAAAAACAGAATGAGATCGGCTGCATGACAAATTCAACTTGTTCACTATTTTGTATGAGATTTTTCGAATCCATGACGATTGTGATGGAATAGACAGTACCTGCTCTGCTTGTTTAACAGAGTATCTGCTGTGCGCCTCCTAGCAGATCCATGTTCTAAGAGCTTGTAAATTTCATTGGCACTGTAGACAACCACCTCTTCAAGACCCCTTATAACTGCACCACCCTTCCCATCTTCCATCAAAGAAATCGGTCTCCTTTGTCTATCTTCTGTAAATCTAGTATGGTCCTCAGGAGCTAACAAATCAGTGATTTCTTCGTTGTATAGCTCTAGGAAAGTGACTTTCATATTATAATCAGCTTTCTGTGCTTCCAAAGTATCAAAAATATGGCGGACAGCCCTTGGAATCACACCAGCATCAGCAGATAGATCTCCACCCTAGAATAGATGGACATACAAAAGCTCGGTCACCAAATCTTTTTTTTTCCTTTTTTATAGAAATATTCAGCTAATCAACTCAAATCACTATCATGTACCTTATGCTTCATCCCCCCCTCCATTGTGTATGTTTTCCCTGTGCCTGTCTGCCCATAAGCAAAAACAGTGCAGTTGAAGCCTTCAAGAACATCATTAACAATGGGCGCAATAGCATGGTCATATACCGATCTTTGTTGAATTTTGGGCCCAAATACCTGCCAAAAAGAAGTTAAATACGAAAAATAAAAGGAAAGAACAGTTTACATCACAAAAGTAAAAGAAGAAGAGAAAAGAACAAAAGCAGCACTGCATTAACCGGCCATTATAGAAGATAAATCATAACCAAAAATGAACAATGGCATACCTTATCAAAGGTAAAGGTCTTATCAAGTTGCTTGTTCACTAAACTCTGCAAAACAGTCACCTCGTTCTTTTGTTCATTGCAAGAGACCACCTTTGAACATTCAGCCGTTGTTCTTCATCAGTTAACGGCCTGGTTAGTCATCCAATACAGAAGCTCTTCAAACTCCTCCATCAATCATTAAAGTCTACACTGTATCGATATTTTAGTTCTAATATATAAAAACAAGAACCAAGCCTCCAGTCCTGAATTTCCCATCAATAGCTAAACATAAAATCTTCAAGAATTCCAATAATTCTGCATTTAACAATGATAGATACGCTTGTTGCCAACTCTCTCATGTGAATTAAAAATCATATCACCAAATCTCAAAGATCAATTTTTTGTTCAAAGAGAAGTAAAATAACTGAGAAATTAGAGAAAGCGATGATCTATCAGTACGCAAAAACTAACCGGCATCTGAGCATCACTTGAATGTTGACCTCCCTATCTCTGTCGTTCCGGCTGGCGGTGGAACTCCCATCGGCCCATCTAAGATCAAACGACCGCTTCTCGGGGCGGGGAGTCAGAAAAGGAGCTGGATTTGGAGGTAAGGAGGAAAACCTAATCTCCGATTGGGAGTGGCATACATGATCGCTGAAATTCCAGAGAAACTCCTCTACAAGCCCTATTTAAGCGTCAGAAAACAATAATAGAATCAAAAACCAAGAAAAGATAACCCTAATTTCAACGAAAGAAATATATTTTGGTCAAGAAATCATCTGAAACTTGAATTTCTAACCGAAAACGAGAGAGGGAGAGAGAGATCGGAGATTTCTTTGGTCGAGAAACTATCGAGAACGGAAAAGAACCTATTTTTTCCTCTCCCTTTTAAATCTCTTCTTCCGCCCTGGTGTTCGAAGACTTAACAGTAGTTATAGAGACAAGGACGCTTCTATAGCCGTTGCAAGTTGCAGGGCCTGCCCTTTTCGTGAGATTCGAATTTGAAATGGTGGTGTTTTCCTCCACAGAAGAACGATCGGACATGTAATTGCAGTCCACGTGGCGAAATCTAGATGTGACGAATTATATCGGTGGAGGATTTTCTTTGGGTAAATAGAAGACTGTTTGTTTGGCTCAGTTTGTAGCTAAACACTGGAAAAAATTGCACAAAAAGAATTAAATCTGTCGAATAATGAAACATAGTGCTGCAGTGTAAGGTTCTTCTTTACTTCCCTAATTAAAATTCTGTTAACAACTCCCCAGGTTAGAAAAGGCAATATTAAGTTAGTGGGTAATCGTCCCCTTCGCTTTATAAATGATTTGTTAAGAAAATTTGTTTTAAACCTCTGGTTGATTATCAATTACTTGAGAGTCCTAAGGTTTACATTAATCTACAACACATATGCGACTATATGAAATATGTTGACGAAAAATATTGCCAAGGCCTTGGATACTTTAAAATAAATATGAGCTATTGATTTATTATGAAATGGAAGCTATCAAATGTGTTCTTTTTGGTAAGATATCATATATAGTCGTGAATGATTATGACATGAAAGCTTTTCAGCTACAAAATTCATGAATTGTATCATATATATTTTGCTTGTGCTA